>NW_027332984.1:0-23398 GCF_002575655.3 Aegilops tauschii subsp. strangulata
TAGATCCTTTACTCATATTTTCAAAATTGGAATACTTAATCCAATGCAAAATTATGCTTCGCGACTCTGTACTCATAATCCTATTTTTATTTTGGATGCAATTTAAATTAGTCTTTGGATACAAATCGCCAGAATGTATATTCTTCCTCAATATGCTATTGAGAGGAAAAGGATTTAATCCTTTATAAGAACTAAAGTTTTCATCGGAATATAAAATAAAAAACTTAAGGATGCCTTAAGTATATCATTTCAAATTCAGTTATTATATAGAACGAATCACACTTTTACCACTAAACTATACCCGCTACATTGTAGATTATGGTATAAATGGTACCCTTTGTCAAGGATAGCCATTTGACAAGAAGGCTAATTCCCCTTATTGAATCAGATGGAGAAGGTTCATGACACTGAGCCGTTGGTACTTCTACTTCGATCGCTCGCCTTTACTTTAGGATTTAGATAGCCCTCTGGTCTGTAAAAAAAATCTTTTCTTACCATGCTAATAGCGCCTGAACCAAATGTATTTATTTTGATTAGGATCCTATTCTACGGTTACGACTACAATAATAATTATTTACTTTGCAAGGACGTAAGTGTGTCAGACTGCTAAATTGTTTTATTATTCCTACAATATAAACTAGGGGATATAGGGGGTAACACTGTCCCTATAAATTCCTTTTTCCTTTTCTTTTTTGTCCAGAATTGAACAAAAAAGAAATTATGGAAGATGTTTTCTTCCCCCATTAAGTCCGAGCCATAGAGTAAGAGTGAGATGAGTTTTCCAAATTCATCATAGACTTTCCCTATGGCTTGATAGAAGTAAGCAGCAAAGAGTCGTAACTTAAAGAAAAAACGGACAGGGCCGACAGATTTACCTGATGTAAAGAAGATCCTAAAAGTCTCTGATTAGTCGACTCTCTCATTTAACACTTTCCTCTCTCTCCTTTTTTCCACTGACTCAATTCTAGTTTATTAGATTCTTGTTTAAAAGAATGAAAAAAGTTCAATAGAACTAAGAACACATAAAAAATAGCATAGAGGATCAAGGCCATTACCAAAAGTTCCTCCCAAGGATCCTATATCCTATTGGGTATCTGTTCCCCGCCTTTTCCCGCTAGGATCGGAAATCTTATATTTTCCATATCCATATACCGTTGAATCCTTGGGGTTCCAGAATCCGCCTATTTTACTAGTCTTCGGAAACGGAAAACCCTGAACCAAGAAGAGTTGGATATGTTATGTAGGGTATGTTTTTTTTTATTAATTTTATTTTGAGCTCTCAAGATATCGATATATACATATACAATCTCTACATAATGTCTCTCTCTCTATCTCTATATATTATATATATAATATGTACATTATGCAGTAGACCCATAATGGGAAATCCAAGTGGCTAATTTTTGAATTAAATAAAAAGCCCTTTTAACTCAGTGGTAGAGTAATGCCATGGTAAGGCATAAGTCATCGGTTCAAATCCGATAAAGGGCTTTTAAATTAGTGGTAGAGTAATCTCGTGCTAAGACGTAAGTCGTTGGTTCGAATCTGATAGAGTACTTTTCTACTAAATTGATTCACTTTTGTTCTTTGTTTTTGAAACTTCTCTATATTTTTAGAGAATTTTATGACTTAGTGCGGGATGGATGCATTTTTGGTCTGAACACTAAATGAAGCACGGAGAATTAATCTATAACGATCAACTAAAAAAAATCCTAGATGAAAACATAACAGAAAAGTTGGAAAAACTCTTTGCTTTGGATCTATTTATACTTTTCGAGTATATTGACAATTCCAAAAAACTGCTCATACTATGATTATAGTATAATCACGAGCGGTTGTATATGGCCCTATCGTCTAGTGATGCCCCTATCGTCTAGTGGTTCAGGACATCTCTCTTTCAAGGAGGCAGCGGGGATTCGACTTCCCCTGGGGGTAGGGAGTATTATGAAAGGAGGTTAATCATAGATTAGCAAAAACCCTAGAATAAATTCTTCCTGGGTCGATGCCCGAGTGGTTAATGGGGACGGACTGTAAATTCGTTGACAATGTCTACGCTGGTTCAAATCCAGCTCGGCCCAAACCAAAAATCTAGGGCTTCGTGAGGAACTAAATCCTTTTGTTTTTCTTCCATAAAATAAAATGTCTGATCTATAGAAATAAAAGATAAAGAAAAAAGGGAAATTTTTTTTTTCTAATCCATATCTCTCTCATTCCTTTCTTACAAACAAAAGAGTTTTTCTTATTGAAGGCTGGATTATTATCCATTTTTAGTGATAAAAAAATCACGACATACTAGTTATGTCACTCTCACTATACCCACGTATAATATAATATGTGGGTATGTAGTATATGATTCGTCTATTTCTTAGATTACGAAAGACGAATCGAATCTTCTTATGGTTCTATTTAAGAATGGGTATGCCATACACCCCGCGGGGATTGTAGTTCAATTGGTCAGAGCACCGCCCTGTCAAGGCGGAAGCTGCGGGGTTCGAGCCCCGTCAGTCCCGAACTAGGGTTCAATGAATGGAGAAATTGATATTTCCTTTTTCCATGAAAAAAAAGGGGCAGGGAGCAAGATCAAATACCCACAGGGCACCCTTACTTCACTTTTTTATTTTGCATCCCTCATTAAAGAGGGAGGGAAGGCATATAGGAATTTTTTTTCACTACTCCCGATCGATAAAGATAAAGAAAGACACACATACGATATGTGGATTAGTAGAATTTAGGATATTATATTACTCTATCTTTCTTTATGATGATACCATCCTCATCTTAATTTCCTATTCCACTCTTATGGAATAGAGTACCGGTATTTTACCGGAATCCATACATAAATCGTATTCCCTTTTTATTTCAGACCTCTTTTCCCCATCTCACTTCTACTGCTTATTTGGATGTCTATGTGACCCATAGAAAGTTGGTCATATAATACATACATAATTGTATGTATAACTATAAGAAAAAGGAAGGGAAATTGTATAAGATTAAGAAAGTAGAAGATTAAGAAAGCTCGTGGGTTAGAGATATAGAAAAGAAAAAGTAGAAAAGGATTAAAAAAGAGGGAATTCCTAATCCAATCAAAAAACCCATTTTGGTCTTAGTGTGGATAGAGGATCTTCCTATGTTATACTATATAACTCTCATCCGTGAAATATAACTCTCATCCATGAATTGATTTGATAGATCCGATATTCATAATATTGAATTGATTCAGTATTATCAGAATGCAAGCCCTACCCTTGAATTTACAAGATACCCCTTTTTCCTCTCCATGGGATTACATCCCGAGTTATTGTGAAAATAAAAAATAAAGAGGTTATGGAAGTCAATATTCTCGCATTTATTGCTACTGCACTGTTCATTCTAGTTCCTACTTCTTTTTTACTTATTATTTATGTAAAAACAGTCAGCCAAAATAATTAATTGGAATTCCAATTAATCATTGAAGAAATTAAAAAGGGATTAAATAAAAAAAATCCAAGTCTTAAATGAAAGGATCTGGTTGGAATCTTAAAGTGTGGTAGAAAGAACTACATATAGTTTTTTCTACGACACTTTAGATTCTTTCTATTATATTATCTTTGAATCTACATAGAATAGATTAGTAGATTGAAATAGTTAAGTAGTCTAATTCAATTTCTTTTTTCATTGCATCCACTTAATTTCAATCAGGTCAAAATAAAAAAATCTAAGACAATTCTTGACCAAAGAATCCATGGAAGGAAAGAAAAATAATATTAAGAATAGACTATAGTAAAAAGTAAAAGGAAATGGAAAATGTGTGATATGCCGTGAATAGTTCCGTGGAAGAAAGTCGAATTTTCTTATGTATAGAACTTTTTTTAACCATTCGTCATTTCTAGTAGAAATTATGAATTGGTATAATGGCTCTTTCTTACATTACAACTTACAATACAAGAGTTTCTTACAGGAGTGAAACAAAACTAAAGAAAAAGATTAAAGAATAACGTTTGACAAAATGATTAATGCAAAATGATCCATTAATGAAAAGAATTGATACAACAATTTGATTACTTAATCAATTAGTAGTATCCCTAGAGTCCACTCCTTCCCCATACTACTAGTGAAAGAGAAAATGTAAAGACTACCATTAAAGCAGCCCAAGCGAGACTTACTATATCCATCTAAATTATGTCTCCTATTTCTATGAAGGGATTATTCTATTCTACTATTGATCAATAATCATAGTGGAATCAAGGGTACAGAGTCAAAAAGGGATTCCGCCCTAAGGCCATGGATCAATCAGTTCAAGGAATTTACTCCTAACAAATTCTTATAGGAATTCTGGTAGAATTAGAGAGCATTAAAAATACGATACTATAGCCCTTTTTTCCTTAAAAAAGAAAGAGTACGGGAATGATGTCCTGAATAGAAGAAGCGGGAATAGGAAGATTTTTTATTCCTTTTGTTACTCTTTTTTTTTTTTTAAGCAAAGGACGCCCGAATATACCATAAAATTAACGATAGATAAATATTTATTGGATACCTACCTTACCTAATGTTTATTTTTGACCTAAACCCTGCAGCCTTGCTTTGTATCATTCTATGAAAGAATGAAGAGGAAGAGATTTTATCCATAACACAACTCCTAAATTGATTTTTGATCGACCTATTTAATCTGATTCTCGTTAGAATTAAAATTAAGTAGTCCTTACTTTAGTGTATGTAGGTAACATAAGATGTACGATAAAAAAATGTATAATAATTAGTAAGTCTTGATATTCTTTCGTGGAGTCCCTTCTTGAATCTTAGATTGAAAAAAAAAAAGAATGCCCCTTAGGGACCTTTCTTTGGATACCAAGATTTCTGACATCTTATCCTCGTATTTTAAAATTATCAAATCGAATCTCAATTAAGAACCAATTCAAATTCATATAATAAAAGAATAAGGAAACACTACCTCACCCCTATTGATAACCATTTTGGCCACTACCGTCAAAACAAACCCTAACCCTAGTTTGAGGATAGAACTATGGTATGGTTTCTCTAAACCCAGTATCGGCAGGCCCAGTTACTCTCTTGCCCGAACTTATGCGAAGTAAAAATTGATCGAATTCGATCAGCACTATAAAAAAAACCTAAGTATTTTATTGATCAGGCGGCACCCAGATTTGAACTGGGGATAAAGGATTTGCAGTCCCCTGCCTTACCGCTTGGCCATGCCGCCAAAAAATCCGATCAAAAATCTAGAAAACAGCAAGTATTCATCCACGTTTTCTTACGAAAAGCCCCTTTTATTTTGAATATAATTCTACTTACTTTTTTCCAATCTTTTTCAAAAAATCTATTCCTGCTTTTTTTGATCCAGTTTCTATTATTCTCCTCGATAGATTCTATCTTAAAACATACATTGTTAACACAATAAAACTTCCCATTTCTTTCTATTGAGATGAAAAAGAAGAAAAAGTGGATTTCTATTCACAGGCTGCAAAATTCAGAATAAATTGGAACCGTTAACTAGAATTCTCTTTTTTTTATTGCAGTAGTGAACTACTCTTAAATCGGTATTATCTCCCCCCCCTTCAATGGCATAATAAAATAGTATGACTTTATGCTTAATCCGTGTATAGGTAAACTTTAGGTCCGAACAGCATTATTATCCAAAGATCCCCTTTATGTACATATCTCTATGGAGAATCATGCTTTAATTTTTAAAAGTATTAAATTAAATATCTTGAATAAAAAAAGGAAATTTGCTCTGATATAGAGTATAACCTTACTATCTTGGCCTACCCAAGTGAAATTACGATAAAAGAAAAGCATGGATATGGGGAGAGGTGGATAACTAGATTGGCATGTACTTAAAAAAGGGACTTACTTGATTTTAGAATTCCACAATGAAATACTGAATTTTCTAGTAATTATACTACTCCGATCCGAAATAAAAAAGAACCCTCAAATTATTTTGAGAAATTAAAGTAAGCACGCTATTCTAAATCGAAGTAAAGTCAAACTTTCTAGTATATTATATTACGGCTTTATTACATTCATAGAAAGGAGATAAAATGAGAAATCTTTGCCATCCAATCTGATTAGAATATCATAACATAAAGTATAAGTGGCAGAATTTTTTTTTTTAGGAATGTTTTATCAATTCATTTTCATTTCATTTGTACCCCTGGCAAACTCGAACTTTCGTCCAAATGGTCTCTATTCATATGTATGAAATACATATATGAAATACGTATGTGGAGTTCCCTAGAATTTCATGTGATTCAGTAAACAGAATATAGATTCCATGATTGCTAGATCGATCCAGAGGGATTGATGAAGAGTGAGCTGATAATGGAATTTTTCTTTGATAAACAGGAAACTTAAGATTAAGATGCTCCGGAATGGAAACGAGGGAATGTCCACAATACCCGGATTTAGTCAGATCCAATTCGAGGGATTTTGTAGGTTCATTAATCAAGCCTTAGCAGAAGAACTTGACAAGTTTCCAACAATTAAAGATCCAGATCACGAAATTGCATTTCAATTATTTGCGAAAGGATATCAATTGCTAGAACCCTCGATAAAAGAAAGAGATGCTGTGTATGAATCACTCACCTATTCTTCCGAATTATATGTATCTGCGAGATTAATTTTTGGTTTCGATGTGCAAAAGCAAACCATTTCTATCGGAAACATTCCTATAATGAATTCCTTAGGAACCTTTATTATAAATGGAATATACCGAATTGTGATCAATCAAATATTGCTAAGTCCTGGTATTTACTACCGCTCGGAATTAGATCATAAGGGAATTTCTATCTACACTGGCACTATAATATCAGATTGGGGGGGGAGATCGGAATTAGCAATTGATAAAAAAGAAAGGATATGGGCTCGCGTGAGTAGAAAACAAAAGATATCTATTCTAGTTCTATCATCAGCTATGGGTTCGAATCTAAGAGAAATTCTAGATAATGTTTCCTACCCTGAAATTTTCTTGTCTTTCCCGAATGCTAAGGAGAAGAAGAGGATTGAGTCAAAAGAAAAAGCTATTTTGGAGTTTTATCAACAATTTGCTTGTGTAGGTGGGGACCTGGTATTTTCGGAGTCCTTATGCGAGGAATTACAAAAGAAATTTTTTCAACAAAAATGTGAATTAGGAAGGATTGGTCGACGAAATATGAATCGGAGACTTAATCTTGATATACCTCAGAACAATACATTCTTGTTACCAGAGATGTATTGGCCGCTACGGATCATTTGATTGGAATGAAATTTGGAACGGGTATACTTGACGATGACGATATGAATCACTTGAAAAATAAACGTATTCGTTCGGTTGCAGATCTGTTACAAGATCAATTCGGATTGGCTCTTGGTCGTTTACAACATGCAGTTCAAAAAACTATTCGTAGAGTATTCATACGTCAATCGAAACCGACTCCCCAAACTTTGGTAACTCCAACTTCAACTTCAATTTTATTAATAACTACTTATGAGACCTTTTTTGGCACATACCCGTTATCTCAAGTTTTTGATCAAACGAATCCATTGACACAAACTGTTCATGGGCGAAAAGTGAGTTGTTTAGGTCCTGGAGGGTTGACGGGGAGAACCGCAAGTTTTCGGAGCCGAGATATTCATCCGAGTCACTATGGGCGTATTTGTCCAATTGACACGTCTGAAGGAATCAATGTTGGACTTACTGGATCCTTAGCAATTCATGCGAGAATTGATCACTTGTGGGGATCCATAGAGAGTCCGTTTTATGAAATATCTGCTGAGAAAGCAAAAGAAAAAAAAGAGAGACAGGTGGTTTATCTATCACCAAATAGAGATGAATATTATATGATAGCAGCAGGAAATTCTTTGTCCTTGAATCAAGGTATTCAGGAAGAACAGGTTGTTCCGGCTAGATACCGTCAAGAATTCTTGACTATTGCATGGGAACAGATTCATGTTAGAAGTATTTTTCCTTTCCAATATTTTTCTATTGGGGGTTCTCTCATTCCTTTTATTGAGCACAATGATGCGAATCGGGCTTTAATGAGTTCTAATATGCAGCGCCAAGCAGTTCCGCTTTCTCGGTCCGAGAAATGCATTGTTGGAACTGGATTGGAACGCCAAACAGCTCTAGATTCGAGGGTTTCCATTATAGCCGAACGCGAGGGAAAGATCATTTCTACTGATAGTCATAAGATACTTTTATCAAGTAGTGGGAAGACTATAAGTATTCCTTTAGTTAACCACCGTCGCTCTAACAAAAATACTTGTATGCACCAAAAACCCCGGGTTCCACGGGGTAAATCCATTAAAAAAGGACAAATTTTAGCAGAAGGAGCTGCTACAGTTGGGGGCGAACTTGCTTTAGGAAAAAACGTATTAGTAGCTTATATGCCATGGGAAGGTTACAATTTTGAAGACGCAGTACTAATTAGCGAACGTTTGGTATATGAAGATATTTATACCTCTTTTCACATCCGGAAATATGAAATTCAGACGGATACGACAAGCCAGGGCTCCGCTGAAAAAATCACTAAAGAAATACCACATCTAGAAGAACATTTACTCCGCAATTTGGACAGAAATGGAGTTGTTAGGTTGGGATCCTGGGTAGAAACTGGTGATATTTTAGTAGGTAAATTAACGCCTCAGATAGCGAGCGAATCATCTTATATCGCGGAAGCTGGATTATTACGGGCCATATTTGGCCTTGAGGTTTCCACTTCAAAAGAAACTTCTCTGAAATTACCTATAGGTGGAAGAGGGCGCGTTATCGATGTGAAATGGATCCAAAGGGACCCGCTCGACATAATGGTTCGTGTATATATTTTACAGAAACGTGAAATCAAAGTTGGGGATAAAGTAGCCGGAAGACATGGGAATAAAGGGATCATTTCCAAAATTTTGCCTAGGCAAGATATGCCCTATTTGCAAGATGGAACACCCGTTGATATGGTCTTCAATCCCTTAGGAGTACCCTCCCGAATGAATGTGGGACAAATATTTGAAAGCTCGCTCGGATTAGCGGGGGATCTGCTAAAGAAACATTATAGAATAGCACCCTTTGATGAGAGATATGAGCAAGAGGCTTCAAGAAAACTTGTGTTTTCAGAATTATATGAAGCCAGTAAAGAAACAAAAAACCCATGGGTATTTGAACCCGAGTACCCGGGAAAAAGCAGAATATTTGATGGAAGAACAGGCGACCCCTTTGAGCAACCTGTTCTAATAGGGAAGTCCTATATCTTAAAATTAATTCATCAAGTTGATGAGAAAATTCATGGGCGTTCTACTGGGCCCTACTCACTTGTTACACAACAACCGGTTAGAGGAAGAGCCAAGCAAGGGGGACAACGAGTAGGAGAAATGGAAGTTTGGGCTTTAGAAGGATTTGGTGTTGCTCATATTTTACAAGAGATACTTACTTATAAATCTGACCATCTTATAGCTCGCCAAGAAATACTTAATGCTACGATCTGGGGAAAAAGAATACCTAATCATGAGGATCCTCCAGAATCTTTTCGAGTGCTCGTTCGAGAACTACGATCTTTGGCTCTAGAACTGAATCATTTCCTTGTATCTGAAAAGAACTTCCAGGTTAATAGGGAGGAAGTTTGATCGGAATAAATATAAATTCTTTTCTTATTTCTATTTTATGATTGACCAATATAAACATCAACAACTTCAAATTGGACTCGTTTCCCCTCAACAAATAAAGGCTTGGGCTAACAAAAACCTACCTAATGGAGAAGTCGTTGGCGAAGTCACAAGGCCCTCTACTTTTCATTATAAAACCGATAAACCAGAAAAAGATGGATTGTTTTGCGAAAGAATCTTTGGACCCATAAAAAGCGGGATTTGCGCTTGTGGCAATTCTCGAGCGAGCGGAGCTGAAAACGAAGACGAAAGATTTTGCCAAAAATGCGGGGTAGAATTTGTGGATTCTCGGATACGAAGATATCAAATGGGATACATCAAACTCGCATGTCCCGTGACTCATGTGTGGTATTTGAAAGGTCTTCCTAGTTATATCGCGAATCTTTTAGATAAACCTCTTAAGAAGTTGGAGGGCCTAGTATACGGCGATTTCTCTTTTGCTAGGCCCAGCACTAAAAAACCCACTTTTTTACGATTACGAGGTTTATTCGAAGAGGAAATTGCATCCTGTAACCACAGCATTTCTCCCTTTTTTTCTACCCCAGGCTTTGCAACATTTCGAAATCGGGAAATTGCGACAGGAGCAGGTGCTATTAGAGAACAATTAGCAGATTTGGATTTGCGAATTATTATAGAGAATTCTTTGGTCGAATGGAAGGAATTAGAAGACGAGGGGTATAGTGGAGATGAGTGGGAAGATAGAAAAAGACGAATAAGAAAAGTTTTTTTGATTAGACGCATGCAATTGGCGAAACATTTTATTCAAACAAATGTAGAACCAGAATGGATGGTTTTGTGCTTATTACCGGTTCTTCCTCCCGAATTGAGACCTATTGTTTATAGGTCTGGAGATAAAGTAGTGACTTCAGACATTAATGAACTTTATAAGAGAGTTATCCGTCGGAACAACAATCTTGCCTATCTATTAAAAAGAAGTGAATTAGCGCCAGCAGATTTAGTAATGTGCCAGGAAAAATTGGTACAAGAAGCCGTGGATACACTTCTTGATAGTGGGTCCCGCGGGCAACCGACGAGGGATGGTCACAATAAAGTATACAAATCACTTTCAGATGTAATTGAAGGTAAAGAGGGAAGGTTTCGCGAGACTCTGCTTGGGAAACGGGTCGATTACTCGGGGCGTTCTGTCATTGTTGTGGGTCCTTCGCTTTCATTACATCAATGTGGATTACCTCTAGAGATAGCAATAAAGCTTTTTCAGCTATTTGTAATTCGCGATTTAATCACGAAACGCGCCACTTCTAATGTAAGGATTGCTAAAAGGAAAATTTGGGAAAAAGAACCCATTGTATGGGAAATACTTCAAGAAGTTATGCGGGGACATCCTGTACTGTTAAATAGAGCACCTACCCTGCATAGATTAGGCATACAGGCCTTTCAACCCACTTTAGTAGAGGGGCGTACTATTTCTTTACACCCATTAGTGTGTAAGGGTTTCAATGCGGACTTTGATGGAGATCAAATGGCTGTTCATCTACCTTTATCCTTGGAAGCTCAGGCAGAAGCCCGTTTACTTATGTTTTCTCATATGAATCTCTTATCTCCCGCTATTGGGGATCCTATTTGCGTACCAACCCAAGACATGCTTATCGGGCTTTATGTATTAACGATTGGAAAGCGTCGAGGTATTTGTGCAAATAGATATAATAGTTGCAGAAACTACCCAAATCTAAAAGTAAATTACAATAATAATAATAATTCTAAATATAGGAAAGATAAAGAACCCCATTTTTCTAGTTCTTATGATGCACTGGGAGCTTATAGACAAAAACTAATCAGTTTAGATAGTCCCTTGTGGCTACGATGGAACCTGGATCAACGCGTCATTGGGTCAAGAGAAGTTCCGATTGAAGTTCAATATGAATCTTTGGGGACTTATCATGAGATTTATGCCCACTATCTAATAATGGGAAATAGAAAAAAAGAAATTCGTTCGATATACATTCGAACCACTCTTGGTCATATTTCTTTTTATAGAGAAATAGAGGAAGCCATACAAGGATTTAGTCAGGCCTATTCATACACTACCTAAACAAGAAAGAAAGTTAGATTCGGCGATGCCCCTCCCCTTTCGGGGGGCATTCCGATTTCCCTAGTATCATCATTATTTGCCACGCGAATCCAGATTGAGATTGAGGCAAGTTAATTAAATTTTCGAATCACTGACTCAGGCCCATTGTCGAATCCTACTCAGCAATTGTCGAATCCTACTCAGCCGAAAAGGGGGGTACTTATGTATGGCGGAACGGGCCAATCTGGTCTTTCATAATAAAGAGATAGACGGAACTGGTATGAAACGACTTATTAGCAGATTAATAGATCATTTTGGAATGGGATATACATCCCATATACTGGATCAACTAAAGACTCTGGGCTTCCATCAAGCCACTACTACATCGATTTCGTTAGGAATCGAGGATCTTTTAACAATACCCTCTAAGGGATGGTTAGTCCAAGACGCGGAACAACAGAGTTTTCTTTTGGAGAAACACTATTATTATGGGGCTGTACACGCGGTAGAAAAATTACGCCAATCTGTTGAGATATGGTATGCGACAAGTGAATATTTGAAACAAGAAATGAATTCAAATTTTCGGATAACGGATCCTTCTAATCCAGTCTATCTAATGTCTTTTTCAGGAGCCAGAGGAAATGCATCTCAAGTACACCAATTAGTAGGTATGAGAGGATTAATGTCGGACCCTCAAGGACAA
Source organism: Aegilops tauschii subsp. strangulata (assembly GCF_002575655.3). Lineage (NCBI taxonomy): Eukaryota > Viridiplantae > Streptophyta > Magnoliopsida > Poales > Poaceae > Aegilops > Aegilops tauschii. The sequence goes on from NW_027332984.1 coordinate 12,354, forward strand.
ATGATTGATTTACCTATTCAAAGCAATTTACGCGAGGGACTTTCTTTGACAGAATATATAATTTCCTGCTATGGAGCCCGCAAAGGGGTTGTAGATACTGCTGTGCGAACAGCAGATGCTGGATATCTTACACGTAGACTTGTTGAAGTAGTTCAACATATTATTGTGCGTAGAAGAGATTGTGGTACTATCCGAGGTATTTCTGTAAGTCCTCAAAATGGGATGACGGAAAAACTTTTTGTCCAAACACTAATTGGTCGTGTATTAGCAGACGATATATATATCGGTTCACGATGCATTGCCGCGCGAAATCAAGATATTGGAATTGGATTAGTCAATCGATTCATAACTGCCTTTCGAGCACAACCATTTCGAGCACAACCAATATATATTAGAACCCCCTTTACTTGCCGAAGCACTTCTTGGATCTGTCAATTATGCTATGGCCGGAGTCCTACTCATAGTGATCTGGTCGAATTGGGAGAAGCCGTAGGTATTATTGCGGGTCAATCAATTGGGGAGCCAGGGACTCAACTAACATTAAGAACTTTTCATACTGGCGGAGTATTCACAGGGGGTACTGCCGACCTTGTACGATCCCCTTCGAATGGAAAAATAAAATTCAATGAGAATTTGGTTCACCCCACACGTACCCGTCATGGGCAGCCTGCTTTTCTATGTTATATAGACTTGCATGTAACTATTCAGAGTCAAGATATTCTATATAGTGTGAATATTCCCTCAAAAAGCTTGATTCTAGTGCAAAATGATCAATATGTAAAATCCGAACAAGTAATTGCGGAGATTCGTGCCGGAACGTCCACTTTACATTTTAAAGAAAGGGTACAAAAGCATATTTATTCTGAATCAGACGGCGAAATGCACTGGAGTACTGATGTTTACCATGCGCCCGAATATCAATATGGTAATCTTCGCCGATTACCAAAAACAAGCCATTTATGGATATTGTCAGTAAGTATGTGCAGATCCAGTATAGCGTCTTTTTCACTCCACAAGGATCAAGATCAAATGAATACTTATGGTAAAAAAGATAGGGAAATTCTTGATTATTCAACGTCGGATCGAATCATGTCCAATGGCCATTGGAATTTTATCTATCCTTCTATTTTTCAAGATAATTCAGATTTGTTGGCGAAAAAGCGAAGAAATAGGTTCGTCATTCCATTACAATATCATCAAGAACAAGAGAAAGAACTAATATCCTGTTTTGGGATTTCGATTGAAATCCCCCTTATGGGTGTTTTACGTAGAAATACTATTTTTGCTTATTTTGACGATCCCCGATACAGAAAAGATAAAAAGGGTTCAGGAATTGTTAAATTTAGATATAGGACCCTAGAAGAAGAATATAGGACTCGAGCGGAAGACTCAGAAGAGGAATATGAGACCCTAGAAGACGAATACAGGACCCGAGAGGACGAATATGAATATGAAACCCTAGAAGAATCTAAATATGGAATCCTAGAAGACGAATACGAATATGAAACCCTAGAAGACGAATATGGGAGCCCAGAAAACGAATATGGGAACCCAGAGAACGAATATAGGACTTTAGAGAAAGACTCAGAAGAGGAATATGGGAGCCCAGAGAGCAAATATAGGACCCAAGAGGACGAATATGGAACTCTAGAGGAAGACTCAGAAGACGAATATGGCAGCCCCGGGGAAAGCGCAGAGGAAAAATATGGTACTTTAGAGGAAGACTCAGAAGAAGATTCAGAGGACGAATACGAGAGCCCAGAGGAAGATTCCATCTTAAAAAAAGAGGGTTTGATTGAGCATCGAGGAACAAAAGAATTTAGTCTAAAATACCAAAAAGAAGTAGATCGGTTTTTTTTCATTCTTCAAGAACTTCATATCTTGCCGAGATCTTCATCCCTAAAGATACTTGACAATAGTATTATTGGAGTGGATACACAACTCACAAAAAATACAAGAAGTCGACTAGGCGGACTGGTCCGAGTGAAGAGAAAAAAAAGCCATACGGAACTCAAAATATTTTCCGGAGATATTCATTTTCCTGAAGAGGCGGATAAGATATTAGGTGGCTGTTTGATACCGCCAGAGAAGACAAAAAAAAGATTCTAAGGAATCAAAAAAAAGGAAAAATTGGGTCTATGTTCAACGGAAAAAAATTCTCAAGAGCAAGGAAAAGTATTTTGTTTCCGTTCGCCCTACAGTGGCATATGAAATGGACGAAGGAAGAAATTTAGCAACACTTTTCCCGCAGGATCTCTTGCAAGAAGAAAATAATCTCCAAATTCGACTTGTCAATTTTATTTCTCATGAAAATAGCAAGTTAACTCAAAGAATTTATCACACAAATAGTCAATTTGTTAGAACTTGCTTAGTAGTGAATTGGGAACAAGAAGAAAAAGAAAAGGCTGGTGCTTCCCTTGTTGAGGTAAGAGCAAATGATCTTATTCGCGATTTCCTAAGAATTGAGTTAGTCAAGTCCACTATTTCGTATACACGAAAAAGGTATGGTAGGACAAGTGCAGGACCGATTCCCCATAATAGGTTAGATCGCGCCAATATCAATTCTTTTTATTCCAAGGCGAAGATTGAATCACTTAGCCAACATCCAGAAGCTATTGGCACTTTGTTGAATCGAAATAAAGAATACCACTCTTTGATGATTTTGTCGGCATCCAACTGTTCTCGAATTGGTTTATTCAAGAATTCAAAACATCCCAATGCGATAAAAGAATGGAATCCTAGAATTCCTATTCGAGAAATTTTTGGGCCCTTAGGCGCTATTGTAGCTAGTATATCGCATTTTTCTTCATCTTACTATTTACTAACGCATAATAAAATCCTGTTAAAAAAATATTTGTTCGTTGACAATTTAAAACAAACCTTCCAAGTACTTCAAGAACTTAAATACTCTTTAATAGATGAAAATAAAAGGATTTCTAATTTCGATAGTAACATAATGTTGGATCCATTCCTTTTGAATTGTCACTTTGTCCATCATGATTCTTGGGAAGAGACATTGGCAATAATTCACCTTGGACAATTTATTTGTGAAAATGTATGTCTATTTAAATCGCACATAAAAAAATCCGGTCAAATTTTCATTGTAAATATGAATTCCTTTGTTATAAGAGCAGCTAAACCTTATTTGGCCACTACAGGAGCAACTGTTAATGGTCATTATGGAGAAATCCTTTACAAGGGAGATAGGTTAGTTACGTTTATATATGAAAAATCGAGATCTAGTGACATAACGCAAGGTCTTCCAAAAGTGGAACAAATCTTTGAAGCGCGTTCAATTGATTCATTATCCCCGAATCTCGAAAGGAGAATTGAGGATTGGAATGAGCGTATACCAAGAATTCTTGGGGTCCCTTGGGGATTCTTGATTGGAGCTGAGCTAACCATAGCCCAAAGTCGTATCTCTTTGGTTAATAAAATCCAAAAGGTTTATCGATCCCAAGGGGTACAGATCCATAATAGACATATAGAGATTATTATACGCCAAGTAACATCAAAAGTGCGGGTTTCCGAAGATGGAATGTCTAATGTTTTTTCGCCTGGGGAATTAATCGGACTATTGCGAGCGGAACGAGCAGGACGAGCTTTGGATGAATCGATCTATTATCGGGCAATCTTATTGGGAATAACAAGGGCTTCCCTAAATACCCAAAGTTTCATATCTGAAGCAAGTTTTCAAGAAACTGCTCGAGTTTTAGCAAAAGCTGCCCTACGAGGTCGCATTGATTGGTTGAAAGGCTTGAAAGAAAACGTAGTTCTGGGGGGGATTATACCTGTTGGTACCGGATTCCAAAAATTTGTGCATCGTTCCCCACAAGACAAGAACCTTTATTTCGAAATAAAAAAAAAAAATCTATTCGCGTCGGAAATGAGAGATTTTTTGTTTCTCCATACAGAATTAGTTTCTTCAGATTCTGACGTAACAAACAATTTTTATGAGACATAAGAACCCCCATTTAACATTTAACCCTATATCATTTAAGGATACATAAAAAATATTTTTTATTTCAAGCTATTTCGGATCTTTCTTAATCTTCAAAAAGAACTAAATTCCGTAATGGAATGGTAGGGTTAAAAAAAAAAGGAAGTGTGGAAAAAATGACAAGAAGATATTGGAACATTAATTTGAAAGAGATGATAGAAGCAGGAGTTCATTTTGGTCATGGTATTAAGAAATGGAATCCTAAAATGGCCCCTTACATTTCGGCAAAGCGTAAAGGTACTCATATTATAAATCTCGCTAGAACGGCTCGTTTTTTATCAGAAGCTTGTGATTTAGTTTTTGATGCAGCAAGTCAGGGAAAAAGTTTCTTAATTGTTGGTACCAAAAAAAGAGCAACAGATTTAGTAGCATCAGCTGCAATAAGGGCTCGTTGTCATTATGTTAATAAAAAGTGGTTCAGTGGTATGTTAACGAATTGGTCGATTACGAAAACTAGACTTTCTCAATTTAGAGACTTAAGAGCAGAAGAAAAAATGGGAAAATTCCACCATCTCCCAAAAAGAGATGTGGCAATCTTGAAGAGAAAATTATCTACCTTGCAAAGGTATCTCGGCGGGATCAAATATATGACGAGATTGCCAGACATTGTGATCGTCCTTGATCAGCAAAAAGAGTATATAGCTCTTCGGGAATGTGCCATTTTGGGGATTCCTACTATTTCTTTAGTCGATACAAATTGTGACCCGGATCTCGCGAATATATCGATTCCAGCCAACGATGACACTATGACTTCAATTCGATTGATTCTTAACAAATTAGTATTTTCAATTTGTGAGGGCCGTTCTCTCTATATAAGAAATCGTTGATTAAGAATATATAGTGAATTCTTGGGCAACTGCGTAAATTTATGGAATCACTTACTTTACTATATCTTTTTTTTTGCATAGAATTTTTTTTGCATAGAAAAAAGAAGGGGAATATTGATATATATTAGAGGGTATTGATATATATTATGATCTGATGTGCTTTCTTGGTATCCTAAATATAAGATTAATACTTCAAGTTGCTGAGTTGAGAAAGAGATGGTTGAATCAAAAGAATTCCTTTTTTGAAGTTCAATTTTTATCAGAGGACAATATGAATATTATACCTTGTTCCATTAAAACACTCAAGGGGTTATACGATATATCGGGTGTAGAAGTAGGCCAACACTTCTATTGGCAAATAGGAGGTTTCCAAATTCATGCCCAAGTACTCATCACTTCTTGGGTCGTAATTACTATCTTGCTAGGTTCAGTTGTCATAGCTGTTCGGAATCCACAAACCATCCCGACCGACGGTCAGAATTTTTTTGAATATGTCCTTGAGTTTATTCGAGACTTGAGCAAAACTCAGATTGGAGAAGAATATGGTCCCTGGGTTCCCTTTATTGGAACTATGTTCCTTTTTATTTTTGTTTCGAATTGGTCGGGTGCTCTTTTACCTTGGAAAATTATAGAGTTACCCCATGGGGAATTAGCAGCGCCCACGAATGATATAAATACTACTGTTGCTTTAGCTTTACTCACGTCAGCGGCATATTTTTATGCTGGTCTTAGCAAAAAAGGATTGAGCTATTTCGAGAAATATATTAAACCAACTCCAATCCTTTTACCAATTAACATCCTAGAAGATTTCACAAAACCATTATCGCTTAGCTTTCGACTTTTCGGGAATATATTGGCGGATGAATTAGTCGTTGTTGTTCTTGTTTCTTTAGTCCCCTTAGTAATCCCTATACCGGTCATGTTTCTTGGATTATTTACAAGCGGTATTCAAGCTCTTATTTTTGCAACATTAGCCGCAGCCTATATAGGTGAATCCATGGAGGGTCATCATTGAATTGACTCTTTTTGGAAATAGTATTTTTTTTTGCAGCTTAGCTCAATTCATGCATGGTTCCAGATAATCTGCTTGGTTGCAAAAAAATAGTTAGAAATGCGTATGAATATATAGCCTAGAGTTGTAGGAGAGAGAATAGACTATATTATGGAATTTTCAAAGTATATATGCATTAAGGAGGGTGGAGTCAGGCTAGATCTATACTATAATATCCTTAATGTCTATAAGTGGAGTCCTCTTTTATGCGGGTTTCCACTTTAAGCAATGATTTTAGAATCCGATTCAATAGAAAATGAGAAAATATGCAAACAAAATAGAAGAAACAAATGTATATATATATAGGATATTATATTATATATTCCTAGGTTAGATTCATTATCTAATCCGATATATGGATATGGAATTCCCTTCTATGTAGTTCGGACAATTCACATTATCATTTCAATTTGATTTCAATTTGTACTTTTTAGTTACTTTACTTCTCCCCAATAGAGCTTAGAAGTAAGAATTTATTGGTTGATTGTATCCTTAACCATTTCTTTTTTTTGACACGAGGAACTACTCACCATGAATCCACTAATTGCTGCTGCTTCTGTTATTGCTGCTGGATTGGCCGTAGGGCTTGCTTCTATTGGACCTGGAGTTGGTCAAGGTACTGCTGCAGGACAAGCTGTAGAAGGTATTGCGAGACAGCCAGAAGCAGAAGGTAAAATACGAGGTACTTTATTGCTTAGTCTAGCTTTTATGGAAGCTTTAACAATTTATGGACTAGTTGTGGCACTAGCGCTTTTATTTGCGAACCCTTTTGTTTAATCTTAAAAAAAAATTCTTTCGATTTCGATTAGATACTTTTTTCTTTTTTTAGTAAATTGGTATTTGCTTCCGCAATTCCAATTATATCAATACTTTATTTAATTTACTCCTATTTATTACTCCTGGAATTATCTATTTATCGGGACAGATAATACCCCATTCTAGGAAGGGCTGAGTTGAGTATTATTAATTTAGAAGATATGCTCACCTTCTTATTTCCCGTCCTTAGTTTAGGAAAGTGGAAAGTTTTTTCCTTTTATTTTAGGAATTTTGGGAACAGAACATTTCAACAAAGGAAGTCTTTCACCGGTCAAACAAGACGTAAGACTTAATCTAAAAGAAATTACTAGATTGAATCTATTTGCATTAAAAAAACCGATCAAAAAAGGGCGAGCGAAGTAAGTGATCGAAAAACTTTGTTCTTTGTTCGTCCTATCTATAAGAGGAGAGCATATGAAAAATGTAACCCATTCTTTCGTTTTTTTAGCTCACTGGCCATCCGCTGGCAGTTTCGGGCTTAATACCGATATTTTAGCAACAAATCTAATAAATCTAACTGTAGTGGTTGGTGTTTTGATTTTTTTTGGAAAGGGAGTGTGTGCGAGTTGTCTATTTCAAGAATAGATTGGATCTATCCGGCTGCACTTTATAATATTTTTTAGTATTTTTCGGATAAATAAGAAAAGGGTGCACGATCTCGACGAATTACTTCTGAATAAATTCAGAAATCATATGGAAGAACCATAGCATTTCGCGACTCATTGGTAAATCAACTTTGATTCTCTATAAACCAAGAATGTGAGACCATTAACACGGTTAAAGCTAAACTGCTTGAAGTCCAGGCAAAAAGAGGTACTCTTTCTACAACTATATTAGTATTAGTACCGAATTTAAACGGGAAATAGCTAATGTAAAATTTATCTGATATAGAACACTCATATCGATAAAATGGTTTGAACTATTTACTAGAAAAAAAAAAGGGGGCACCCTGCCCTTTTTTAACCAATGCCGAATCGACGACCTATGTATAAAAAAGAGAAATTTTTTGGATTTGAAGAAAAAAAAAAATAAAAAAGAATTCTATTAATTTTCATTTTCCATTTATTTAGTTAGTTTTTCTTAATGAAATTGAAATTATTAACTAGAGGGCAAATAAAAATAAAGAAACAACTTTGCTGACCATGATATATTTTTATCTAGGCGGAAGAGTCCTCTTAATATTTATCTAGTCTTATATAGGTTTCGGTATATTGAAATATAAACATAAAAAAGAAGATAGAGGATAGGCTCATTACTTAAAAAAAAGATATGGAAATAGCTATAGAAAAAAAAAAAAAGGAGCGTGAGAGCCAAATGAATCGAAAGATTCATGTTTGGTTCGGGAAGAGATCATAAAAGTTGTAAACTTACAAAATAATCTACTTTCATTAAAAGATTTATTAGATAATCGAAAACAGAGGATCTTGAGTACTATTCGAAATTCAGAAGAATTGCGTAGAGGGACCATTGAGCAACTCGAAAAAGCTCGGATTCGATTACAGAAAGTCGAACTAGAAGCGGATGAGTATCGAATGAATGGATACTCTGAGATAGAACGAGAAAAAGCAAATTTGATTAATGCTACTTCTATTAGTTTGGAACAATTGGAAAAGTCTAAAAACGAAACCCTTTATTTTGAAAAACAAAGGGCAATGAATCAGGTCCGACAGCGGGTTTTCCAACAGGCCGTACAAGGAGCTCTAGGAACTCTGAATAGTTGTTTGAATACCGAGTTACATTTCCGTACGATTCGTGCTAATATTGGCATTCTCGGGTCCCTGGAATGGAAGAGATAATTAAATTAATTAGGCCTTGAACTTCTACTTTCGTTTAGAATTTAGGCATTATTTTTCCCCTTGCTTCCGAAAAAAGAGTCAAGAAACACTAATGGCAACCCTTCGAGTCGACGAAATTCATAAAATTCTCCGCGAACGTATTGAACAATATAATAGGAAAGTAGGGATTGAGAATATAGGTCGCGTAGTTCAAGTGGGGGATGGGATTGCTCGTATTATAGGTCTTGGTGAAATAATGTCAGGTGAATTAGTCGAATTTGCAGAAGGTACTAGGGGTATTGCTCTGAATTTGGAATCCAAAAATGTTGGGATTGTATTAATGGGCGATGGGTTGATGATACAAGAGGGAAGTTTTGTAAAAGCAACAGGAAGAATTGCTCAGATACCCGTGAGTGAGGCTTACTTGGGTCGTGTTGTAAATGCTCTGGCTAAACCTATTGATGGGAAAGGCGAAATTATAGCTTCCGAATCTCGCTTAATTGAATCTCCTGCTCCAAGTATAATTTCCAGGCGTTCCGTATACGAACCTCTTCAAACAGGGCTTATTGCTATCGATTCGATGATCCCTATAGGGCGCGGTCAGCGAGAGTTAATTATTGGGGACAGACAGACTGGCAAAACAGCAGTAGCCACAGATACAATTCTCAATCAAAAAGGGCAAGGTGTAATATGTGTTTATGTAGCTATCGGTCAAAGAGCATCCTCCGTAGCTCAAGTAGTAACTACTTTCCATGAGGAGGGGGCTATGGAATACACTATTGTAGTAGCTGAAATGGCGGATTCACCTGCTACATTACAATACCTCGCTCCTTATACGGGAGCAGCCCTGGCTGAGTATTTTATGTACCGCGAACGGCATACTTTAATAATTTATGATGATCTCTCCAAACAGGCACAAGCTTATCGCCAAATGTCCCTTCTATTAAGAAGACCTCCCGGCCGTGAGGCTTATCCAGGGGATGTTTTTTATTTGCATTCACGCCTTTTAGAAAGAGCCGCTAAATTAAATTCTCTTTTAGGCGAAGGAAGTATGACCGCTTTACCAATAGTTGAGACTCAATCTGGAGACGTTTCCGCCTATATTCCTACTAATGTAATCTCCATTACAGATGGACAAATATTCTTATCTGCGGATCTATTCAATGCCGGAATTCGACCCGCTATTAATGTGGGTATTTCTGTTTCCAGAGTAGGATCCGCGGCTCAAATTAAAGCCATGAAACAAGTAGCTGGCAAATCAAAATTGGAACTAGCGCAATTCGCAGAGTTACAAGCCTTTGCACAATTCGCCTCTGCTCTCGATAAAACAAGTCAGAATCAATTGGCAAGGGGTCGACGATTAAGGGAATTGCTTAAACAATCCCAGGCAAATCCTCTCCCAGTGGAAGAGCAGATAGCTACTATTTATACCGGAACAAGAGGATATCTTGATTCGTTAGAAATTGAACAGGTAAATAAATTTCTGGATGAGTTACGTAAACATCTAAAAGATACTAAACCTCAATTCCAAGAAATTATATCTTCTAGCAAGACATTCACCGAGCAAGCGGAAATCCTTTTGAAGGAAGCTATTCAGGAACAGCTGGAACGGTTTTCTCTTCAGTAACAAATAAATTTTGCATGTCTACTCTTGTTAGTAGAATAGGAATCGTTGAGAAAGCTTTTTCATTTGAATCATGCAAAAAAGTTTTCTTTGTTTTTAGTTTAGTATAGTTATTTAAAGAATAGATAGAAATAAGATTGCGTCCAATAGGATTTGAACCTATACCAAAGGTTTAGAAGACCTCTGTCCTATCCATTAGACAATGGACGCTTTTCTTTCATATTTTATTCTTTCTTTTATTTTTTTGCTTCTTCCGAGAAAAAACTGTTAGACCAAAACTCTTTTAGGAAATCAAAAAATCCAGATACAAATGCATGATGTATATATTATATCATGCATATATCATAAAGAAGGAGTATGGAGCCGGTAGTGGGAATCGAACCCGCAACCCCAAGGTTATGAGCCTTATGAGCTACCAAACTGCTCTATACTCTTAAACTAAAGAGGGGTAACTAGTGGATAAAAGAGGGTTGGATACGCCCCTCTACCAATATCTATACAAATAGAATAGTCCATTTATACAGAATGGTAAAGAGGGCTCCTCTATGATTATCAATTCCAGAAATCCATACAAATACGAAAGGGTATTTTATCCTTACCAACTGGATCTTGTTGCACCCGGTAACAAACACTCATAAACCATTTCTCGAAGTACGTGTCCGGATAGCCCAAAATGTCGATAGTTAGCTCTAGGTCTTCCGGTCAAAAAACAACGTCGATGAAGGCGTGTAGGTGCACTATTACGCGGTAGGGATTGCAATTTTTCTCGCATTTTCGTTTTTTCACTCAAACTCAAGGGAGAAACTTTGCTTCTTATCTTTTTTTTTAAAGATTGACGAATCAAATGATATTTCTGTTCTAATTTCTGCCGCTTCTTCTCCCTCTGAATCAAACTTTTTTTTGCCATAATGTGTCGTTGCTATTATTACCAAGTATACGGTTCTAATCCTAG
>NW_027332986.1:0-25794 GCF_002575655.3 Aegilops tauschii subsp. strangulata
CTTATTTGAACTCCTGACTTTGTGTGTTCAAAATGCACCATTCAAAGCCACATCATCAGTTTTCAATCCTTTCTGACTTCATTTGTTATTTTTCATGCATTTACTAATTATTTTGAGCTATAAGACCCTAAAATTGAAAAGCATTTCACATGAACTCTGAAAAGGTTGAAAGTTGGCATGATATCATCATTTCATCCACATAGCATGTGCAAGAAAGTTGAGAGGGTTACGGCATAAACTGGATGCACTTCGTGTACAAAACGGACAATCTCTTTCAAAGTATCAGGATTTCATCCGGAAACTCGTCTGTTACAAAGGGATTTCATTTTTTAAAACTTATTTGAACTCCTGACTTTGTGTGTGTTCAAAATGCACCATTCAAAGCCACATCATCATTTTTCAATCCTTTCTGACTTCATTTGTTATTTTTCATGCATTTACTAATTATTTTGAGCTATAAGACCCTAAAATTGAAAAGCATTTCAAATGAACTCTGAAAAGGTTGAAAGTTGGCATGATATCATCATTTCATCCACATAGCATGTGCAAGAAAGTTGAGAGGGTTACGGCAAAAACTGGATGCACTTCATGTACAAAACAGACAATCTCTTTCAAAGTATCAGGATTTCATCCGGAAACTCGTCTGTTACAAAGGGATTTCATTTTTTAAAACTTATTTGAACTCCTGACTTTGTGTGTGTTCAAAATGCACCATTCAAAGCCACATCATCATTTTTCAATCCTTTCTGACTTCATTTGTTATTTTTCATGCATTTACTAATTATTTTGAGCTATAAGACCCTAAAATTGAAAAGCATTTCAAATGAACTCTGAAAAGGTTGAAAGTTGGCATGATATCATCATTTCATCCACATAGCATGTGCAAGAAAGTTGAGAGGGTTACGGCATAAACTGGATGCACTTCGTGTACAAAACGGACAATCTCTTTCAAAGTATCAGGATTTCATCCGGAAACTCGTCTGTTACAAAGGGATTTCATTTTTTAAAACTTGTTTGAACTCCTGACTTTGTGTGTGTTCAAAATGCACCATTCAAAGCCACATCATCATTTTTCAATCCTTTCTGACTTCATTTGTTATTTTTCATGCATTTACTAATTATTTTGAGCTATAAGACCCTAAAATTGAAAAGCATTTCAAATGAACTTGGAAAAGGTTGAAAGTTGGCATGATATCATCATTTCATCCACATAGCATGTGCAAGAAAGTTGAGAGGGTTACGGCATAAACTGGATGCACTTCGTGTACAAAACGGACAATCTCTTTCAAAGTATCAGGATTTCATCCGGAAACTCGTCTGTTACAAAGGGATTTCATTTTTTAAACCTTATTTGAACTCCTGACTTTGTGTGTTCAAAATGCACCATTCAAAGCCACATCATCAGTTTTCAATCCTTTCTGACTTCATTTGTTATTTTTCATGCATTTACTAATTATTTTGAGCTATAAGACCCTAAAATTGAAAAGCATTTCACATGAACTCTGAAAAGGTTGAAAGTTGGCATGATATCATCATTTCATCCACATAGCATGTGCAAGAAAGTTGAGAGGGTTACGGCATAAACTGGATGCACTTCGTGTACAAAACGGACAATCTCTTTCAAAGTATCAGGATTTCATCCGAAAACTCGTCTGTTACAAAGGGATTTCATTTTTTAAAACTTATTTGAACTCCTGACTTTGTGTGTGTTCAAAATGCACCATTCAAAGCCACATCATCATTTTTCAATCCTTTCTGACTTCATTTGTTATTTTTCATGCATTTACTAATTATTTTGAGCTATAAGACCCTAAAATTGAAAAGCATTTCAAATGAACTCTGAAAAGGTTGAAAGTTGGCATGATATCATCATTTCATCCACATAGCATGTGCAAGAAAGTTGAGAGGGTTACGGCAAAAACTGGATGCACTTCGTGTACAAAACGGACAATCTCTTTCAAAGTATCAGGATTTCATCCGGAAACTCGTCTGTTACAAAGGGATTTCATTTTTTAAAACTTATTTGAACTCCTGACTTTGTGTGTGTTCAAAATGCACCATTCAAAGCCACATCATCATTTTTCAATCCTTTCTGACTTCATTTGTTATTTTTCATGCATTTACTAATTATTTTGAGCTATAAGACCCTAAAATTGAAAAGCATTTCAAATGAACTCTGAAAAGGTTGAAAGTTGGCATGATATCATCATTTCATCCACATAGCATGTGCAAGAAAGTTGAGAGGGTTACGGCATAAACTGGATGCACTTCGTGTACAAAACGGAAAATCTCTTTCAAAGTATCAGGATTTCATCCGGAAACTCGTCTGTTACAAAGGGATTTCATTTTTTAAACCTTATTTGAACTCCTGACTTTGTGTGTGTTCAAAATGCACCATTCAAAGCCACATCATCATTTGTCAATCCTTTCTGACTTCATTTGTTATTTTTCATGCATTTACTAATTATTTTGAGCTATAAGACCCTAAAATTGAAAAGCATTTCAAATGAACTCTGAAAAGGTTGAAAGTTGGCATGATATCATAATTTCATCCACATAGCATGTGTAAGAAAGTTGAGAGGGTTACGGAAAAAACTGGATGCACTTCGTGTACAAAACGGACAATCTCTTTCAAAGTATCAGGATTTCATCCGGAAACCCGTCTGTTACAAAGGGATTTCATTTTTCAAAACTTATTTGAACTCCTGACTTTTTGTGTGTTGAAAATGCACCATTCAAATCCACATCATCATTTTTCAATCCTTTCTGACTTCATTTGTTATTTTTCATGCATTTACTAATTATTTTGAGCTATAATACCCTAAAATTGAAAAGCATTTCAAATGAACTCTGAAAAGGTTGAAACTTGGCATGATATCCATTTCATCCACATAGCATGTGCAAGAAAGTTGAGAGGGTTACGGCAAAAACTGGATGCACTTCGTGTACAAAACGGACAATCTCTTTCAAAGTATCAGGATTTCATCCGGAAACTCGTCTGTTACAAAGGGATTTCATTTTTTAAAACTTATTTGAACTCCTGACTTTGTGTGTGTTCAAAATGCACCATTCAAAGCCACATCATCATTTGTCAATCCTTTCTGACTTCATTTGTTATTTTTCCGTCATTTACTAATTATTTTGAGCTATAAGACCCCAAAATTGAAAAGCATTTCAAATGAACTCTGAAAAGGTTGAAAGTTGGCATGATATCATCATTTCATCCACATAGCATGTGCAAGAAAGTTGAGAGGGTTACGGCAAAAACTGGATGCACTTCGTGTACAAAACGGACAATCTCTTTCAAAGTATCAGGATTTCATCCGGAAACTCGTCTGTTCCAAAGGGATTTCATTTTTTAAAACTTATTTGAACTCCTGACTTTGTGTGTGTTCAAAATGCACCATTCAAAGCCACATCATCATTTGTCAATCCTTTCTGACTTCATTTGTTATTTTTCATGCATTTACTAATTATTTTGAGCTATAAGACCCTAAAATTGAAAAGCATTTCAAATGAACTCTGAAAAGGTTGAAAGTTGGCATGATATCATCATTTCATCCACATAGCATGTGCAAGAAAGTTGAGAGGGTTACGGCATAAACTGGATGCACTTCGTGTACAAAACGGACAATCTCTTTCAAAGTATCAGGATTTCATCCGGAAACTCGTCTGTTACAAAGGGATTTCATTTTTTAAAACCTTATTTGAACTCCTGACTTTGTGTGTTCAAAATGCACCATTCAAAGCCACATCATCAGTTTTCAATCCTTTCTGACTTCATTTGTTATTTTTCATGCATTTACTAATTATTTTGAGCTATAAGACCCTAAAATTGAAAAGCATTTCAAATGAACTCTGAAAAGGTTGAAAGTTGGCATGATATCATCATTTCATCCACATAGCATGTGCAAGAAAGTTGAGAGGGTTACGGCAAAAACTGGATGCACTTCGTGTACAAAACGGACAATCTCTTTCAAAGTATCAGGATTTCATCCGGAAACTCGTCTGTTACAAAGGGATTTCATTTTTTAAAACTTATTTGAACTCCTGACTTTGTGTGTGTTCAAAATGCACCATTCAAAGCCACATCATCATTTTTCAATCCTTTCTGACTTCATTTGTTATTTTTCATGCATTTACTAATTATTTTGAGCTATAAGACCCTAAAATTGAAAAGGATTTCAAATGAACTCTGAAAAGGTTGAAAGTTGGCATGATATCATCATTTCATCCACATAGCATGTGCAAGAAAGTTGAGAGGGTTACGGCATAAACTGGATGCACTTCGTGTACAAAACGGACAATCTCTTTCAAAGTATCAGGATTTCATCCGGAAACTCGTCTGTTACAAAGGGATTTCATTTTTTAAACCTTATTTGAACTCCTGACTTTGTGTGTGTTCAAAATGCACCATTCAAAGCCACATCATCATTTGTCAATCCTTTCTGACTTCATTTGTTATTTTTCATGCATTTACTAATTATTTTGAGCTATAAGACCCTAAAATTGAAAAGCATTTCAAATGAACTCTGAAAAGGTTGAAAGTTGGCATGATATCATCATTTCATCCACATAGCATGTGCAAGAAAGTTGAGAGGGTTACGGCAAAAACTGGATGCACTTCGTGTACAAAACGGACAATCTCTTTCAAAGTATCAGGATTTCATCCGGAAACTCGTCTGTTCCAAAGGGATTTCATTTTTTTAAAACTTATTTGAACTCCTGACTTTGTGTGTGTTCAAAATGCACCATTCAAAGCCACATCATCATTTGTCAATCCTTTCTGACTTCATTTGTTATTTTTCATGCATTTACTAATTATTTTGAGCTATAAGACCCTAAAATTGAAAAGCATTTCAAATGAACTCTGAAAAGGTTGAAAGTTGGCATGATATCATCATTTCATCCACATAGCATGTGCAAGAAAGTTGAGAGGGTTACGGCATAAACTGGATGCACTTCGTGTACAAAACGGACAATCTCTTTCAAAGTATCAGGATTTCATCCGGAAACACGTCGGTTACAAAGGGATTTCATTTTTTAAAACTTATTTGAACTCCTGACTTTGTGTGTGTTCAAAATGCACCATTCAAAGCCACATCATCATTTTTCAATCCTTTCTGACTTCATTTGTTATTTTTCATGCATTTACTAATTATTTTGAGCTATAAGACCCTAAAATTGAAAAGCATTTCAAATGAACTCTGAAAAGGTTGAAAGTTGGCATGATATCATCATTTCATCCACATAGCATGTGCAAGAAAGTTGAGAGGGTTACGGCATAAACTGGATGCACTTCGTGTACAAAACGGACAATCTCTTTCAAAGTATCAGGATTTCATCCGGAAACTCGTCTGTTACAAAGGGATTTCATTTTTTAAACCTTATTTGAACTCCTGACTTTGTGTGTTCAAAATGCACCATTCAAAGCCACATCATCAGTTTTCAATCCTTTCTGACTTCATTTGTTATTTTTCATGCATTTACTAATTATTTTGAGCTATAAGACCCTAAAATTGAAAAGCATTTCAAATGAACTCTGAAAAGGTTGAAAGTTGGCATGATATCATCATTTCATCCACATAGCATGTGCAAGAAAGTTGAGAGGGTTACGGCAAAAACTGGATGCACTTCGTGTACAAAACGGACAATCTCTTTCAAAGTATCAGGATTTCATCCGGAAACTCGTCTGTTACAAAGGGATTTCATTTTTAAAACTTATTTGAACTCCTGACTTTGTGTGTGTTCAAAATGCACCATTCAAAGCCACATCATCATTTTTCAATCCTTTCTGACTTCATTTGTTATTTTTCATGCATTTACTAATTATTTTGAGCTATAAGACCCTAAAATTGAAAAGCATTTCAAATGAACTCTGAAAAGGTTGAAAGTTGGCATGATATCATCATTTCATCCACATAGCATGTGCAAGAAAGTTGAGAGGGTTACGGCATAAACTGGATGCACTTCGTGTACAAAACGGACAATCTCTTTCAAAGTATCAGGATTTCATCCGGAAACTCGTCTGTTACAAAGGGATTTCATTTTTTAAACCTTATTTGAACTCCTGACTTTGTGTGTGTTCAAAATGCACCATTCAAAGCCACATCATCATTTGTCAATCCTTTCTGACTTCATTTGTTATTTTTCATGCATTTACTAATTATTTTGAGCTATAAGACCCTAAAATTGAAAAGCATTTCAAATGAACTCTGAAAAGGTTGAAAGTTGGCATGATATCATAATTTCATCCACATAGCATGTGTAAGAAAGTTGAGAGGGTTACGGCAAAAACTGGATGCACTTCGTGTACAAAACGGACAATCTCTTTCAAAGTATCAGGATTTCATCCGGAAACCCGTCTGTTACAAAGGGATTTCATTTTTCAAAACTTATTTGAACTCCTGACTTTTTGTGTGTTCAAAATGCACCATTCAAAGCCACATCATAATTTTTCAATCCTTTCTGACTTCATTTGTTATTTTTCATGCATTTACTAATTATTTTGAGCTATAAGACCCTAAAATTGAAAAGCATTTCAAATGAACTCTGAAAAGGTTGAAAGTTGGCATGATATCATCATTTCATCCACATAGCATGTGCAAGAAAGTTGAGAGGGTTACGGCATAAACTGGATGCACTTCGTGTACAAAACGGACAATCTCTTTCAAAGTATCAGGATTTCATCCGGAAACTCGTCTGTTACAAAGGGATTTCATTTTTTAAAACTTATTTGAACTCCTGACTTTGTGTGTGTTCAAAATGCACCATTCAAAGCCACATCATCATTTGTCAATCCTTTCTGACTTCATTTGTTATTTTTCATGCATTTACTAATTATTTTGAGCTATAAGACCCTAAAATTGAAAAGCATTTCAAATGAACGCTGAAAAGGTTGAAAGTTGGCATGATATCATCATTTCATCCACATAGCATGTGCAAGAAAGTTGAGAGGGTTACGGCAAAAACTGGATGCACTTCGTGTACAAAACGGACAATCTCTTTCAAAGTATCAGGATTTCATCCGGAAACTCGTCTGTTCCAAAGGGATTTCATTTTTTAAAACTTATTTGAACTCCTGACTTTGTGTGTGTTCAAAATGCACCATTCAAAGCCACATCATCATTTGTCAATCCTTTCTGACTTCATTTGTTATTTTTCATGCATTTACTAATTATTTTGAGCTATAAGACCCTAAAATTGAAAAGCATTTCAAATGAACTCTGAAAAGGTTGAAAGTTGGCATGATATCATCATTTCATCCACATAGCATGTGCAAGAAAGTTGAGAGGGTTACGGCATAAACTGGATGCACTTCGTGTACAAAACGGACAATCTCTTTCAAAGTATCAGGATTTCATCCGGAAACTCGTCTGTTACAAAGGGATTTCATTTTTTAAAACTTATTTGAACTCCTGACTTTGTGTGTGTTCAAAATGCACCATTCAAAGCCACATCATCATTTTTCAATCCTTTCTGACTTCATTTGTTATTTTTCATGCATTTACTAATTATTTTGAGCTATAAGACCCTAAAATTGAAAAGCATTTCAAATGAACGCTGAAAAGGTTGAAAGTTGGCATGATATCATCATTTCATCCACATAGCATGTGCAAGAAAGTTGAGAGGGTTACGGCATAAACTGGATGCACTTCGTGTACAAAACGGACAATCTCTTTCAAAGTATCAGGATTTCATCCGGAAACTCGTCTGTTACAAAGGGATTTCATTTTTTAAAACTTATTTGAACTCCTGACTTTGTGTGTGTTCAAAATGCACCATTCAAAGCCACATCATCATTTTTCAATCCTTTCTGACTTCATTTGTTATTTTTCATGCATTTACTAATTATTTTGAGCTATAAGACCCTAAAATTGAAAAGCATTTCAAATGAACTCTGAAAAGGTTGAAAGTTGGCATGATATCATCATTTCATCCACATAGCATGTGCAAGAAAGTTGAGAGGGTTACGGCATAAACTGGATGCACTTCGTGTACAAAACGGAAAATCTCTTTCAAAGTATCAGGATTTCATCCGGAAACTCGTCTGTTACAAAGGGATTTCATTT
Organism: Aegilops tauschii subsp. strangulata; assembly: GCF_002575655.3. Classification (NCBI taxonomy): domain Eukaryota; kingdom Viridiplantae; phylum Streptophyta; class Magnoliopsida; order Poales; family Poaceae; genus Aegilops; species Aegilops tauschii. Next base: position 8,073 of record NW_027332986.1, read on the forward strand.
TTTAAACCTTATTTGAACTCCTGACTTTGTGTGTGTTCAAAATGCACCATTCAAAGCCACATCATCATTTTTCAATCCTTTCTGACTTCATTTGTTATTTTTCATGCATTTACTAATTATTTTGAGCTATAAGACCCTAAAATTGAAAAGCATTTCAAATGAACTCTGAAAAGGTTGAAAGTTGGCATGATATCATCATTTCATCCACATAGCATGTGCAAGAAAGTTGAGAGGGTTACGGCATAAACTGGATGCACTTCGTGTACAAAACGGACAATCTCTTTCAAAGTATCAGGATTTCATCCGGAAACTCGTCTGTTACAAAGGGATTTCATTTTTTAAACCTTATTTGAACTCCTGACTTTGTGTGTTCAAAATGCACCATTCAAAGCCACATCATCAGTTTTCAATCCTTTCTGACTTCATTTGTTATTTTTCATGCATTTACTAATTATTTTGAGCTATAAGACCCTAAAATTGAAAAGCATTTCAAATGAACTCTGAAAAGGTTGAAAGTTGGCATGATATCATCATTTCATCCACATAGCATGTGCAAGAAAGTTGAGAGGGTTACGGCAAAAACTGGATGCACTTCGTGTACAAAACGGACAATCTCTTTCAAAGTATCAGGATTTCATCCGGAAACTCGTCTGTTACAAAGGGATTTCATTTTTTAAAACTTATTTGAACTCCTGACTTTGTGTGTGTTCAAAATGCACCATTCAAAGCCACATCATCATTTTTCAATCCTTTCTGACTTCATTTGTTATTTTTCATGCATTTACTAATTATTTTGAGCTATAAGACCCTAAAATTGAAAAGCATTTCAAATGAACTCTGAAAAGGTTGAAAGTTGGCATGATATCATCATTTCATCCACATAGCATGTGCAAGAAAGTTGAGAGGGTTACGGCATAAACTGGATGCACTTCGTGTACAAAACGGAAAATCTCTTTCAAAGTATCAGGATTTCATCCGGAAACTCGTCTGTTACAAAGGGATTTCATTTTTTAAACCTTATTTGAACTCCTGACTTTGTGTGTGTTCAAAATGCACCATTCAAAGCCACATCATCATTTGTCAATCCTTTCTGACTTCATTTGTTATTTTTCATGCATTTACTAATTATTTTGAGCTATAAGACCCTAAAATTGAATAGCATTTCAAATGAACTCTGAAAAGGTTGAAAGTTGGCATGATATCATAATTTCATCCACATAGCATGTGTAAGAAAGTTGAGAGGGTTACGGCAAAAACTGGATGCACTTCGTGTACAAAACGGACAATCTCTTTCAAAGTATCAGGATTTCATCCGGAAACCCGTCTGTTACAAAGGGATTTCATTTTTCAAAACTTATTTGAACTCCTGACTTTTTGTGTGTTGAAAATGCACCATTCAAATCCACATCATCATTTTTCAATCCTTTCTGACTTCATTTGTTATTTTTCATGCATTTACTAATTATTTTGAGCTATAATACCCTAAAATTGAAAAGCATTTCAAATGAACTCTGAAAAGGTTGAAACTTGGCATGATATCATCATTTCATCCACATAGCATGTGCAAGAAAGTTGAGAGGGTTACGGCAAAAACTGGATGCACTTCGTGTACAAAACGGACAATCTCTTTCAAAGTATCAGGATTTCATCCGGAAACTCGTCTGTTACAAAGGGATTTCATTTTTTAAAACTTATTTGAACTCCTGACTTTGTGTGTGTTCAAAATGCACCATTCAAAGCCACATCATCATTTGTCAATCCTTTCTGACTTCATTTGTTATTTTTCCGTCATTTACTAATTATTTTGAGCTATAAGACCCTAAAATTGAAAAGCATTTCAAATGAACTCTGAAAAGGTTGAAAGTTGGCATGATATCATCATTTCATCCACATAGCATGTGCAAGAAAGTTGAGAGGGTTACGGCAAAAACTGGATGCACTTCGTGTACAAAACGGACAATCTCTTTCAAAGTATCAGGATTTCATCCGGAAACTCGTCTGTTCCAAAGGGATTTCATTTTTTAAAACTTATTTGAACTCCTGACTTTGTGTGTGTTCAAAATGCACCATTCAAAGCCACATCATCATTTGTCAATCCTTTCTGACTTCATTTGTTATTTTTCATGCATTTACTAATTATTTTGAGCTATAAGACCCTAAAATTGAAAAGCATTTCAAATGAACTCTGAAAAGGTTGAAAGTTGGCATGATATCATCATTTCATCCACATAGCATGTGCAAGAAAGTTGAGAGGGTTACGGCATAAACTGGATGCACTTCGTGTACAAAACGGACAATCTCTTTCAAAGTATCAGGATTTCATCCGGAAACTCGTCGGTTACAAAGGGATTTCATTTTTTAAAACTTATTTGAACTCCTGACTTTGTGTGTGTTCAAAATGCACCATTCAAAGCCACATCATCATTTTTCAATCCTTTCTGACTTCATTTGTTATTTTTCATGCATTTACTAATTATTTTGAGCTATAAGACCCTAAAATTGAAAAGCATTTCAAATGAACTCTGAAAAGGTTGAAAGTTGGCATGATATCATCATTTCATCCACATAGCATGTGCAAGAAAGTTGAGAGGGTTACGGCATAAACTGGATGCACTTCGTGTACAAAACGGACAATCTCTTTCAAAGTATCAGGATTTCATCCGGAAACTCGTCTGTTACAAAGGGATTTCATTTTTTAAACCTTATTTGAACTCCTGACTTTGTGTGTTCAAAATGCACCATTCAAAGCCACATCATCAGTTTTCAATCCTTTCTGACTTCATTTGTTATTTTTCATGCATTTACTAATTATTTTGAGCTATAAGACCCTAAAATTGAAAAGCATTTCAAATGAACTCTGAAAAGGTTGAAAGTTGGCATGATATCATCATTTCATCCACATAGCATGTGCAAGAAAGTTGAGAGGGTTACGGCATAAACTGGATGCACTTCGTGTACAAAACGGACAATCTCTTTCAAAGTATCAGGATTTCATCCGGAAACTCGTCTGTTACAAAGGGATTTCATTTTTTAAAACTTATTTGAACTCCTGACTTTGTGTGTGTTCAAAATGCACCATTCAAAGCCACATCATCAGTTTTCAATCCTTTCTGACTTCATTTGTTATTTTTCATGCATTTACTAATTATTTTGAGCTATAAGACCCTAAAATTGAAAAGCATTTCAAATGAACTCTGAAAAGGTTGAAAGTTGGCATGATATCATCATTTCATCCACATAGCATGTGCAAGAAAGTTGAGAGGGTTACGGCAAAAACTGGATGCACTTCGTGTACAAAACGGACAATCTCTTTCAAAGTATCAGGATTTCATCCGGAAACTCGTCTGTTACAAAGGGATTTCATTTTTTAAAACTTATTTGAACTCCTGACTTTGTGTGTGTTCAAAATGCACCATTCAAAGCCACATCATCATTTTTCAATCCTTTCTGACTTCATTTGTTATTTTTCATGCATTTACTAATTATTTTGAGCTATAAGACCCTAAAATTGAAAAGCATTTCAAATGAACTCTGAAAAGGTTGAAAGTTGGCATGATATCATCATTTCATCCACATAGCATGTGCAAGAAAGTTGAGAGGGTTACGGCATAAACTGGATGCACTTCGTGTACAAAACGGAAAATCTCTTTCAAAGTATCAGGATTTCATCCGGAAACTCGTCTGTTACAAAGGGATTTCATTTTTTAAACCTTATTTGAACTCCTGACTTTGTGTGTGTTCAAAATGCACCATTCAAAGCCACATCATCATTTGTCAATCCTTTCTGACTTCATTTGTTATTTTTCATGCATTTACTAATTATTTTGAGCTATAAGACCCTAAAATTGAATAGCATTTCAAATGAACTCTGAAAAGGTTGAAAGTTGGCATGATATCATAATTTCATCCACATAGCATGTGTAAGAAAGTTGAGAGGGTTACGGCAAAAACTGGATGCACTTCGTGTACAAAACGGACAATCTCTTTCAAAGTATCAGGATTTCATCCGGAAACCCGTCTGTTACAAAGGGATTTCATTTTTCAAAACTTATTTGAACTCCTGACTTTTTGTGTGTTGAAAATGCACCATTCAAATCCACATCATCATTTTTCAATCCTTTCTGACTTCATTTGTTATTTTTCATGCATTTACTAATTATTTTGAGCTATAATACCCTAAAATTGAAAAGCATTTCAAATGAACTCTGAAAAGGTTGAAACTTGGCATGATATCATCATTTCATCCACATAGCATGTGCAAGAAAGTTGAGAGGGTTACGGCAAAAACTGGATGCACTTCGTGTACAAAACGGACAATCTCTTTCAAAGTATCAGGATTTCATCCGGAAACTCGTCTGTTACAAAGGGATTTCATTTTTTAAAACTTATTTGAACTCCTGACTTTGTGTGTGTTCAAAATGCACCATTCAAAGCCACATCATCATTTGTCAATCCTTTCTGACTTCATTTGTTATTTTTCCGTCATTTACTAATTATTTTGAGCTATAAGACCCTAAAATTGAAAAGCATTTCAAATGAACTCTGAAAAGGTTGAAAGTTGGCATGATATCATCATTTCATCCACATAGCATGTGCAAGAAAGTTGAGAGGGTTACGGCAAAAACTGGATGCACTTCGTGTACAAAACGGACAATCTCTTTCAAAGTATCAGGATTTCATCCGGAAACTCGTCTGTTCCAAAGGGATTTCATTTTTTAAAACTTATTTGAACTCCTGACTTTGTGTGTGTTCAAAATGCACCATTCAAAGCCACATCATCATTTGTCAATCCTTTCTGACTTCATTTGTTATTTTTCATGCATTTACTAATTATTTTGAGCTATAAGACCCTAAAATTGAAAAGCATTTCAAATGAACTCTGAAAAGGTTGAAAGTTGGCATGATATCATCATTTCATCCACATAGCATGTGCAAGAAAGTTGAGAGGGTTACGGCATAAACTGGATGCACTTCGTGTACAAAACGGACAATCTCTTTCAAAGTATCAGGATTTCATCCGGAAACTCGTCGGTTACAAAGGGATTTCATTTTTTAAAACTTATTTGAACTCCTGACTTTGTGTGTGTTCAAAATGCACCATTCAAAGCCACATCATCATTTTTCAATCCTTTCTGACTTCATTTGTTATTTTTCATGCATTTACTAATTATTTTGAGCTATAAGACCCTAAAATTGAAAAGCATTTCAAATGAACTCTGAAAAGGTTGAAAGTTGGCATGATATCATCATTTCATCCACATAGCATGTGCAAGAAAGTTGAGAGGGTTACGGCATAAACTGGATGCACTTCGTGTACAAAACGGACAATCTCTTTCAAAGTATCAGGATTTCATCCGGAAACTCGTCTGTTACAAAGGGATTTCATTTTTTAAACCTTATTTGAACTCCTGACTTTGTGTGTTCAAAATGCACCATTCAAAGCCACATCATCAGTTTTCAATCCTTTCTGACTTCATTTGTTATTTTTCATGCATTTACTAATTATTTTGAGCTATAAGACCCTAAAATTGAAAAGCATTTCAAATGAACTCTGAAAAGGTTGAAAGTTGGCATGATATCATCATTTCATCCACATAGCATGTGCAAGAAAGTTGAGAGGGTTACGGCAAAAACTGGATGCACTTCGTGTACAAAACGGACAATCTCTTTCAAAGTATCAGGATTTCATCCGGAAACTCGTCTGTTACAAAGGGATTTCATTTTTTAAAACTTATTTGAACTCCTGACTTTGTGTGTGTTCAAAATGCACCATTCAAAGCCACATCATCATTTTTCAATCCTTTCTGACTTCATTTGTTATTTTTCATGCATTTACTAATTATTTTGAGCTATAAGACCCTAAAATTGAAAAGCATTTCAAATGAACTCTGAAAAGGTTGAAAGTTGGCATGATATCATCATTTCATCCACATAGCATGTGCAAGAAAGTTGAGAGGGTTACGGCATAAACTGGATGCACTTCGTGTACAAAACGGACAATCTCTTTCAAAGTATCAGGATTTCATCCGGAAACTCGTCTGTTACAAAGGGATTTCATTTTTTAAACCTTATTTGAACTCCTGACTTTGTGTGTGTTCAAAATGCACCATTCAAAGCCACATCATCATTTGTCAATCCTTTCTGACTTCATTTGTTATTTTTCATGCATTTACTAATTATTTTGAGCTATAAGACCCTAAAATTGAAAAGCATTTCAAATGAACTCTGAAAAGGTTGAAAGTTGGCATGATATCATAATTTCATCCACATAGCATGTGTAAGAAAGTTGAGAGAGTTACGGCAAAAACTGGATGCACTTCGTGTACAAAACGGACAATCTTTTTCAAAGTATCAGGATTTCATCCGGAAACCCGTCTGTTACAAAGGGATTTCATTTTTCAAAACTTATTTGAACTCCTGACTTTTTGTGTGTTCAAAATGCACCATTCAAAGCCACATCATAATTTTTCAATCCTTTCTGACTTCATTTGTTATTTTTCATGCATTTACTAATTATTTTGAGCTATAAGACCCTAAAATTGAAAAGCATTTCAAATGAACTCTGAAAAGGTTGAAAGTTGGCATGATATCATCATTTCATCCACATAGCATGTGCAAGAAAGTTGAGAGGGTTACGGCATAAACTGGATGCACTTCGTGTACAAAACGGACAATCTCTTTCAAAGTATCAGGATTTCATCCGGAAACTCGTCTGTTACAAAGGGATTTCATTTTTTAAAACTTATTTGAACTCCTGACTTTGTGTGTGTTCAAAATGCACCATTCAAAGCCACATCATCATTTGTCAATCCTTTCTGACTTCATTTGTTATTTTTCATGCATTTACTAATTATTTTGAGCTATAAGACCCTAAAATTGAAAAGCATTTCAAATGAACGCTGAAAAGGTTGAAAGTTGGCATGATATCATCATTTCATCCACATAGCATGTGCAAGAAAGTTGAGAGGGTTACGGCAAAAACTGGATGCACTTCGTGTACAAAACGGACAATCTCTTTCAAAGTATCAGGATTTCATCCGGAAACTCGTCTGTTCCAAAGGGATTTCATTTTTTAAAACTTATTTGAACTCCTGACTTTGTGTGTGTTCAAAATGCACCATTCAAAGCCACATCATCATTTGTCAATCCTTTCTGACTTCATTTGTTATTTTTCATGCATTTACTAATTATTTTGAGCTATAAGACCCTAAAATTGAAAAGCATTTCAAATGAACTCTGAAAAGGTTGAAAGTTGGCATGATATCATCATTTCATCCACATAGCATGTGCAAGAAAGTTGAGAGGGTTACGGCATAAACTGGATGCACTTCGTGTACAAAACGGACAATCTCTTTCAAAGTATCAGGATTTCATCCGGAAACTCGTCTGTTACAAAGGGATTTCATTTTTTAAAACTTATTTGAACTCCTGACTTTGTGTGTGTTCAAAATGCACCATTCAAAGCCACATCATCATTTTTCAATCCTTTCTGACTTCATTTGTTATTTTTCATGCATTTACTAATTATTTTGAGCTATAAGACCCTAAAATTGAAAAGCATTTCAAATGAACGCTGAAAAGGTTGAAAGTTGGCATGATATCATCATTTCATCCACATAGCATGTGCAAGAAAGTTGAGAGGGTTACGGCATAAACTGGATGCACTTCGTGTACAAAACGGACAATCTCTTTCAAAGTATCAGGATTTCATCCGGAAACTCGTCTGTTACAAAGGGATTTCATTTTTTAAAACTTATTTGAACTCCTGACTTTGTGTGTGTTCAAAATGCACCATTCAAAGCCACATCATCATTTTTCAATCCTTTCTGACTTCATTTGTTATTTTTCATGCATTTACTAATTATTTTGAGCTATAAGACCCTAAAATTGAAAAGCATTTCAAATGAACTCTGAAAAGGTTGAAAGTTGGCATGATATCATCATTTCATCCACATAGCATGTGCAAGAAAGTTGAGAGGGTTACGGCATAAACTGGATGCACTTCGTGTACAAAACGGACAATCTCTTTCAAAGTATCAGGATTTCATCCGGAAACTCGTCTGTTACAAAGGGATTTCATTTTTTAAACCTTATTTGAACTCCTGACTTTGTGTGTGTTCAAAATGCACCATTCAAAGCCACATCATCATTTGTCAATCCTTTCTGACTTCATTTGTTATTTTTCATGCATTTACTAATTATTTTGAGCTATAAGACCCTAAAATTGAAAAGCATTTCAAATGAACTCTGAAAAGGTTGAAAGTTGGCATGATATCATAATTTCATCCACATAGCATGTGTAAGAAAGTTGAGAGGGTTACGGCAAAAACTGGACGCACTTCGTGTACAAAACGGACAATCTCTTTCAAAGTATCAGGATTTCATCCGGAAACTCGTCTGTTACAAAGGGATTTCATTTTTTAAAACTTATTTGAACTCCTGACTTTGTGTGTGTTCAAAATGCACCATTCAAAGCCACATCATCATTTGTCAATCCTTTCTGAATTCATTTGTTATTTTTCATGCATTTACTAATTATTTTGAGCTATAAGACCCTAAAATTGAAAAGCATTTCAAATGAACTCTGAAAAGGTTGAAAGTTGGCATGATATCATCATTTCATCCACATAGCATGTGCAAGAAAGTTGAGAGGGTTACGGCAAAAACTGGATGCACTTCGTGTACAAAACGGACAATCTCTTTCAAAGTATCAGGATTTCATCCGGAAACTCGTCTGTTACAAAGGGATTTCATTTTTTAAAACTTATTTGAACTCCTGACTTTGTGTGTGTTCAAAATGCACCATTCAAAGCCACATCATCATTTTTCAATCCTTTCTGACTTCATTTGTTATTTTTCATGCATTTACTAATTATTTTGAGCTATAAGACCCTAAAATTGAAAAGCATTTCAAATGAACTCTGAAAAGGTTGAAAGTTGGCATGATATCATCATTTCATCCACATAGCATGTGCAAGAAAGTTGAGAGGGTTACGGCATAAACTGGATGCACTTCGTGTACAAAACGGACAATCTCTTTCAAAGTATCAGGATTTCATCCGGAAACTCGTCTGTTACAAAGGGATTTCATTTTTTAAAACTTATTTGAACTCCTGACTTTGTGTGTGTTCAAAATGCACCATTCAAAGCCACATCATCATTTTTCAATCCTTTCTGACTTCATTTGTTATTTTTCATGCATTTACTAATTATTTTGAGCTATAAGACCCTAAAATTGAAAAGCATTTCAAATGAACTTGGAAAAGGTTGAAAGTTGGCATGATATCATCATTTCATCCACATAGCTTGTGCAAGAAAGTTGAGAGGGTTACGGCATAAACTGGATGCACTTCGTGTACAAAACGGACAATCTCTTTCAAAGTATCAGGATTTCATCCGGAAACTCGTCTGTTAAAAAGGGATTTCATTTTTTAAAACTTATTTGAACTCCTGACTTTGTGTGTGTTCAAAATGCACCATTCAAAGCCACATCATCATTTTTCAATCCTTTCTGACTTCATTTGTTATTTTTCATGCATTTACTAATTATTTTGAGCTATAAGACCCTAAAATTGAAAAGCATTTCAAATGAACTCTGAAAAGGTTGAAAGTTGGCATGATATCATCATTTCATCCACATAGCATGTGCAAGAAAGTTGAGAGGGTTACGGCAAAAACTGGATGCACTTCGTGTACAAAACGGACAATCTCTTTCAAAGTATCAGGATTTCATCCGGAAACTCGTCTGTTACAAAGGGATTTCATTTTTTAAAACTTATTTGAACTCCTGACTTTGTGTGTGTTCAAAATGCACCATTCAAAGCCACATCATCATTTGTCAATCCTTTCTGACTTCATTTGTTATTTTTCATGCATTTACTAATTATTTTGAGCTATAAGACCCTAAAATTGAAAAGCATTTCAAATGAACTCTGAAAAGGTTGAAAGTTGGCATGATATCATCATTTCATCCACATAGCATGTGCAAGAAAGTTGAGAGGGTTACGGCATAAACTGGATGCACTTCGTGTACAAAACGGACAATCTCTTTCAAAGTATCAGGATTTCATCCGGAAACTCGTCGGTTACAAAGGGATTTCATTTTTTAAAACTTATTTGAACTCCTGACTTTGTGTGTGTTCAAAATGCACCATTCAAAGCCACATCATCATTTTTCAATCCTTTCTGACTTCATTTGTTATTTTTCATGCATTTACTAATTATTTTGAGCTATAAGACCCTAAAATTGAAAAGCATTTCAAATGAACGCTGAAAAGTTTGAAAGTTGGCATGATATCATCATTTCATCCACATAGCATGTGCAAGAAAGTTGAGAGGGTTACGGCATAAACTGGATGCACTTCGTGTACAAAACGGACAATCTCTTTCAAAGTATCAGGATTTCATCCGGAAACTCGTCTGTTACAAAGGGATTTCATTTTTTAAAACTTATTTGAACTCCTGACTTTGTGTGTGTTCAAAATGCACCATTCAAAGCCACATCATCATTTTTCAATCCTTTCTGACTTCATTTGTTATTTTTCATGCATTTACTAATTATTTTGAGCTATAAGACCCTAAAATTGAAAAGCATTTCAAATGAACTCTGAAAAGGTTGAAAGTTGGCATGATATCATCATTTCATCCACATAGCATGTGCAAGAAAGTTGAGAGGGTTACGGCATAAACTGGATGCACTTCGTGTACAAAACGGACAATCTCTTTCAAAGTATCAGGATTTCATCCGGAAACTCGTCTGTTACAAAGGGATTTCATTTTTTAAACCTTATTTGAACTCCTGACTTTGTGTGTGTTCAAAATGCACCATTCAAAGCCACATCATCATTTGTCAATCCTTTCTGACTTCATTTGTTATTTTTCATGCATTTACTAATTATTTTGAGCTATAAGACCCTAAAATTGAAAAGCATTTCAAATGAACTCTGAAAAGGTTGAAAGTTGGCATGATATCATAATTTCATCCACATAGCATGTGTAAGAAAGTTGAGAGGGTTACGGCAAAAACTGGATGCACTTCGTGTACAAAACGGACAATCTCTTTCAAAGTATCAGGATTTCATCCGGAAACTCGTCTGTTACAAAGGGATTTCATTTTTTTAAACTTATTTGAACTCCTGACTTTGTGTGTGTTCAAAATGCACCATTCAAAGCCACATCATCATTTGTCAATCCTTTCTGAATTCATTTGTTATTTTTCATGCATTTACTAATTATTTTGAGCTATAAGACCCTAAAATTGAAAAGCATTTCAAATGACCTCTGAAAAGGTTGAAAGTTGGCATGATATCATCATTTCATCCACATAGCATGTGCAAGAAAGTTGAGAGGGTTACGGCAAAAACTGGATGCACTTCGTGTACAAAACGGACAATCTCTTTCAAAGTATCAGGATTTCATCCGGAAACTCGTCTGTTACAAAGGGATTTCATTTTTTAAAACTTATTTGAACTCCTGACTTTGTGTGTGTTCAAAATGCACCATTCAAAGCCACATCATCATTTTTCAATCCTTTCTGACTTCATTTGTTATTTTTCATGCATTTACTAATTATTTTGAGCTAGAAGACCCTAAAATTGAAAAGCATTTCAAATGAACTCTGAAAAGGTTGAAAGTTGGCATGATATCATCATTTCATCCACATAGCATGTGCAAGAAAGTTGAGAGGGTTACGGCATAAACTGGATGCACTTCGTGTACAAAACGGACAATCTCTTTCAAAGTATCAGGATTTCATCCGGAAACTCGTCTGTTACAAAGGGATTTCATTTTTTAAAACTTATTTGAACTCCTGACTTTGTGTGTGTTCAAAATGCACCATTCAAAGCCACATCATCAGTTTTCAATCCTTTCTGACTTCATTTGTTATTTTTCATGCATTTACTAATTATTTTGAGCTAGAAGACCCTAAAATTGAAAAGCATTTCAAATGAACTTGGAAAAGGTTGAAAGTTGGCATGATATCATCATTTCATCCACATAGCATGTGCAAGAAAGTTGAGAGGGTTACGGCATAAACTGGATGCACTTCGTGTACAAAACGGACAATCTCTTTCAAAGTATCAGGATTTCATCCGGAAACTCGTCTGTTACAAAGGGATTTCATTTTTTAAAACTTATTTGAACTCCTGACTTTGTGTGTGTTCAAAATGCACCATTCAAAGCCACATCATCATTTGTCAATCCTTTCTGAATTCATTTGTTATTTTTCATGCATTTACTAATTATTTTGAGCTATAAGACCCTAAAATTGAAAAGCATTTCAAATGAACGCTGAAAAGGTTGAAAGTTGGCATGATATCATCATTTCATCCACATAGCATGTGCAAGAAAGTTGAGAGGGTTACGGCAAAAACTGGATGCACTTCGTGTACAAAACGGACAATCTCTTTCAAAGTATCAGGATTTCATCCGGAAACTCGTCTGTTACAAAGGGATTTCATTTTTTAAAACTTATTTGAACTCCTGACTTTGTGTGTGTTCAAAATGCACCATTCAAAGCCACATCATCATTTTTCAATCCTTTCTGACTTCATTTGTTATTTTTCATGCATTTACTAATTATTTTGAGCTATAAGACCCTAAAATTGAAAAGCATTTCAAATGAACTCTGAAAAGGTTGAAAGTTGGCATGATATCATCATTTCATCCACATAGCATGTGCAAGAAAGTTGAGAGGGTTACGGCATAAACTGGATGCACTTCGTGTACAAAACGGACAATCTCTTTCAAAGTATCAGGATTTCATCCGGAAACTCGTCTGTTACAAAGGGATTTCATTTTTTAAAACTTATTTGAACTCCTGACTTTGTGTGTGTTCAAAATGCACCATTCAAAGCCACATCATCATTTTTCAATCCTTTCTGACTTCATTTGTTATTTTTCATGCATTTACTAATTATTTTGAGCTATAAGACCCTAAAATTGAAAAGCATTTCAAATGAACGCTGAAAAGGTTGAAAGTTGGCATGATATCATCATTTCATCCACATAGCATGTGCAAGAAAGTTGAGAGGGTTACGGCAAAAACTGGATGCACTTCGTGTACAAAACGGACAATCTCTTTCAAAGTATCAGGATTTCATCCGGAAACTCGTCTGTTCCAAAGGGATTTCATTTTTTAAAACTTATTTGAACTCCTGACTTTGTGTGTGTTCAAAATGCACCATTCAAAGCCACATCATCATTTGTCAATCCTTTCTGACTTCATTTGTTATTTTTCATGCATTTACTAATTATTTTGAGCTATAAGACCCTAAAATTGAAAAGCATTTCAAATGAACTCTGAAAAGGTTGAAAGTTGGCATGATATCATCATTTCATCCACATAGCATGTGCAAGAAAGTTGAGAGGGTTACGGCATAAACTGGATGCACTTCGTGTACAAAACGGACAATCTCTTTCAAAGTATCAGGATTTCATCCGGAAACTCGTCTGTTACAAAGGGATTTCATTTTTTAAAACTTATTTGAACTCCTGACTTTGTGTGTGTTCAAAATGCACCATTCAAAGCCACATCATCATTTTTCAATCCTTTCTGACTTCATTTGTTATTTTTCATGCATTTACTAATTATTTTGAGCTATAAGACCCTAAAATTGAAAAGCATTTCAAATGAACGCTGAAAAGGTTGAAAGTTGGCATGATATCATCATTTCATCCACATAGCATGTGCAAGAAAGTTGAGAGGGTTACGGCATAAACTGGATGCACTTCGTGTACAAAACGGACAATCTCTTTCAAAGTATCAGGATTTCATCCGGAAACTCGTCTGTTACAAAGGGATTTCATTTTTTAAAACTTATTTGAACTCCTGACTTTGTGTGTGTTCAAAATGCACCATTCAAAGCCACATCATCATTTTTCAATCCTTTCTGACTTCATTTGTTATTTTTCATGCATTTACTAATTATTTTGAGCTATAAGACCCTAAAATTGAAAAGCATTTCAAATGAACTCTGAAAAGGTTGAAAGTTGGCATGATATCATCATTTCATCCACATAGCATGTGCAAGAAAGTTGAGAGGGTTACGGCATAAACTGGATGCACTTCGTGTACAAAACGGACAATCTCTTTCAAAGTATCAGGATTTCATCCGGAAACTCGTCTGTTACAAAGGGATTTCATTTTTTAAACCTTATTTGAACTCCTGACTTTGTGTGTGTTCAAAATGCACCATTCAAAGCCACATCATCATTTGTCAATCCTTTCTGACTTCATTTGTTATTTTTCATGCATTTACTAATTATTTTGAGCTATAAGACCCTAAAATTGAAAAGCATTTCAAATGAACTCTGAAAAGGTTGAAAGTTGGCATGATATCATAATTTCATCCACATAGCATGTGTAAGAAAGTTGAGAGGGTTACGGCAAAAACTGGACGCACTTCGTGTACAAAACGGACAATCTCTTTCAAAGTATCAGGATTTCATCCGGAAACTCGTCTGTTACAAAGGGATTTCATTTTTTAAAACTTATTTGAACTCCTGACTTTGTGTGTGTTCAAAATGCACCATTCAAAGCCACATCATCATTTGTCAATCCTTTCTGAATTCATTTGTTATTTTTCATGCATTTACTAATTATTTTGAGCTACAAGACCCTAAAATTGAAAAGCATTTCAAATGAACTCTGAAAAGGTTGAAAGTTGGCATGATATCATCATTTCATCCACATAGCATGTGCAAGAAAGTTGAGAGGGTTACGGCAAAAACTGGATGCACTTCGTGTACAAAACGGACAATCTCTTTCAAAGTATCAGGATTTCATCCGGAAACTCGTCTGTTACAAAGGGATTTCATTTTTTAAAACTTATTTGAACTCCTGACTTTGTGTGTGTTCAAAATGCACCATTCAAAGCCACATCATCATTTTTCAATCCTTTCTGACTTCATTTGTTATTTTTCATGCATTTACTAATTATTTTGAGCTATAAGACCCTAAAATTGAAAAGCATTTCAAATGAACTTGGAAAAGGTTGAAAGTTGGCATGATATCATCATTTCATCCACATAGCATGTGCAAGAAAGTTGAGAGGGTTACGGCATAAACTGGATGCACTTCGTGTACAAAACGGACAATCTCTTTCAAAGTATCAGGATTTCATCCGGAAACTCGTCTGTTACAAAGGGATTTCATTTTTTAAAACTTATTTGAACTCCTGACTTTGTGTGTGTTCAAAATGCACCATTCAAAGCCACATCATCATTTTTCAATCCTTTCCGACTTCATTTGTTATTTTTCATGCATTTACTAATTATTTTGAGCTATAAGACCCTAAAATTGAAAAGCATTTCAAATGAACTCTGAAAAGGTTGAAAGTTGGCATGATATCATCATTTCATCCACATAGCATGTGCAAGAAAGTTGAGAGGGTTACGGCAAAAACTGGATGCACTTCATGTACAAAACGGACAATCTCTTTCAAAGTATCAGGATTTCATCCGGAAACTCGTCTGTTACAAAGGGATTTCATTTTTAAAACTTATTTGAACTCCTGACTTTGTGTGTGTTCAAAATGCACCATTCAAAGCCACATCATCATTTGTCAATCCTTTCTGACTTCATTTGTTATTTTTCATGCATTTACTAATTATTTTGAGCTATAAGACCCTAAAATTGAAAAGCATTTCAAATGAACTCTGAAAAGGTTGAAAGTTGGCATGATATCATCATTTCATCCACATAGCATGTGCAAGAAAGTTGAGAGGGTTACGGCATAAACTGAATGCACTTCGTGTACAAAACGGACAATCTCTTTCAAAGTATCAGGATTTCATCCGGAAACTCGTCTGTTACAAAGGGATTTCATTTTTTAAAACTTATTTGAACTCCTGACTTTGTGTGTGTTCAAAATGCACCATTCAAAGCCACATCATCATTTTTCAATCCTTTCTGACTTCATTTGTTATTTTTCATGCATTTACTAATTATTTTGAGCTATAAGACCCTAAAATTGAAAAGCATTTCAAATGAACGCTGAAAAGGTTGAAAGTTGGCATGATATCATCATTTCATCCACATAGCATGTGCAAAAAAGTTGAGAGGGTTACGGCATAAACTGGATGCACTTCGTGTACAAAACGGACAATCTCTTTCAAAGTATCAGGATTTCATCCGGAAACTCGTCTGTTACAAAGGGATTTCATTTTTTAAAACTTATTTGAACTCCTGACTTTGTGTGTGTTCAAAATGCACCATTCAAAGCCACATCATCATTTTTCAATCCTTTCTGACTTCATTTGTTATTTTTCATGCATTTACTAATTATTTTGAGCTATAAGACCCTAAAATTGAAAAGCATTTCAAATGAACTCTGAAAAGGTTGAAAGTTGGCATGATATCATCATTTCATCCACATAGCATGTGCAAGAAAGTTGAGAGGGTTACGGCATAAACTGGATGCACTTCGTGTACAAAACGGACAATCTCTTTCAAAGTATCAGGATTTCATCCGGAAACTCGTCTGTTACAAAGGGATTTCATTTTTTAAACCTTATTTGAACTCCTGACTTTGTGTGTGTTCAAAATGCACCATTCAAAGCCACATCATCATTTGTCAATCCTTTCTGACTTCATTTGTTATTTTTCATGCATTTACTAATTATTTTGAGCTATAAGACCCTAAAATTGAAAAGCATTTCAAATGAACTCTGAAAAGGTTGAAAGTTGGCATGATATCATAATTTCATCCACATAGCATGTGTAAGAAAGTTGAGAGGGTTACGGCAAAAACTGGATGCACTTCGTGTACAAAACGGACAATCTCTTTCAAAGTATCAGGATTTCATCCGGAAACTCGTCTGTTACAAAGGGATTTCATTTTTTAAAACTTATTTGAACTCCTGACTTTGTGTGTGTTCAAAATGCACCATTCAAAGCCACATCATCATTTGTCAATCCTTTCTGAATTCATTTGTTATTTTTCATGCATTTACTAATTATTTTGAGCTATAAGACCCTAAAATTGAAAAGCATTTCAAATGAACTCTGAAAAGGTTGAAAGTTGGCATGATATCATCATTTCATCCACATAGCATGTGCAAGAAAGTTGAGAGGGTTACGGCAAAAACTGGATGCACTTCGTGTACAAAACGGACAATCTCTTTCAAAGTATCAGGATTTCATCCGGAAACTCGTCTGTTACAAAGGGATTTCATTTTTTAAAACTTATTTGAACTCCTGACTTTGTGTGTGTTCAAAATGCACCATTCAAAGCCACATCATCATTTTTCAATCCTTTCTGACTTCATTTGTTATTTTTCATGCATTTACTAATTATTTTGAGCTAGAAGACCCTAAAATTGAAAAGCATTTCAAATGAACTCTGAAAAGGTTGAAAGTTGGCATGATATCATCATTTCATCCACATAGCATGTGCAAGAAAGTTGAGAGGGTTACGGCATAAACTGGATGCACTTCGTGTACAAAACGGACAATCTCTTTCAAAGTATCAGGATTTCATCCGGAAACTCGTCTGTTACAAAGGGATTTCATTTTTTAAAACTTATTTGAACTCCTGACTTTGTGTGTGTTCAAAATGCACCATTCAAAGCCACATCATCAGTTTTCAATCCTTTCTGACTTCATTTGTTATTTTTCATGCATTTACTAATTATTTTGAGCTATAAGACCCTAAAATTGAAAAGCATTTCAAATGAACTTGGAAAAGGTTGAAAGTTGGCATGATATCATCATTTCATC
>NW_027332987.1:0-36224 GCF_002575655.3 Aegilops tauschii subsp. strangulata
AAGCCACATCATCATTTTTCAATCCTTTCTGACTTCATTTGTTATTTTTCATGCATTTACTAATTATTTTGAGCTATAAGACCCTAAAATTGAAAAGCATTTCAAACGAACTCTGAAAAGGTTGAAAGTTGGCATGATATCATCATTTCATCCACATAGCATGTGCAAGAAAGTTGAGAGGGTTACGGCAAAAACTGGATGCACTTCGTGTACAAAACGGACAATCTCTTTCAAAGTATCAGGATTTCATCCGGAAAGTCGTCTGTTACAAAGGGATTTCATTTTTTAAACCTTATTTGAACTCCTGACTTTTTGTGTGTTCAAAATGCACCATTCAAAGCCACATCATCATTTTTCAATCCTTTCTGACTTCATTTGTTATTTCTCATGCATTTACTAATTATTTTGAGCTATAAGACCCTAAAATTGAAAAGCATTTCACATGAACTCTGAAAAGGTTGAAAGTTGGCATGATATCATCATTTCATCCACATAGCATGTGCAAGAAAGTTGAGAGGGTTACGGCAAAAACTGGATGCACTTCGTGTACAAAACGGACAATCTCTTTCAAAGTATCAGGATTTCATACGGAAACTCGTCTGTTACAAAGGGATTTCATTTTTTAGACCTTATTTGAACTCCTGACTTTTTGTGTGTTCAAAATGCACCATTCAAAGCCACATCATCATTTTTCAATCCTTTCTGACTTCATTTGTTATTTCTCATGCATTTACTAATTATTTTGAGCTATAAGACCCTAAAATTGAAAAGCATTTCAAATGAACTCTGAAAAGGTTGAAAGTTGGCATGATATCATCATTTCATCCACATAGCATGTGCAAGAAAGTTGAGAGGGTTACGGCAAAAACTGGACGCACTTCATGTACAAAACGGACAATCTCTTTCAAAGTATCAGGATTTCATACGGAAACTCGTCTGTTACAAAGGGATTTCATTATTTAAACCTTATTTGAACTCCTGACTTTTTGTGTGTTTAAAATGCACCATTCAAAGCCACATCATCATTTTTCAATCCTTTCTGCCTTCATTTGTTATTTCTCATGCATTTACTAATTATTTTGAGCTATAAGACCCTAAAATTGAAAAGCGTTTCAAATGAACTCTGAAAAGGTTGAAAGTTGGCATGATATCATCATTTCATCCACATAGCATGTGCAAGAAAGTTGAGAGGGTTACGGCAAAAACTGGATGCACTTCGTGTACAAAACGGACAATCTCTTTCAAAGTATCAGGATTTCATACGGAAACTCGTCTGTTACAATGGGATTTCATTTTTAAACCTTATTTGAACTCCTGACTTTTTGTGTGTTCAAAATGCACCATTCAAAGCCACATCACCATTTTTCAATCCTTTCTGACTTCATTTGTTATTTCTCATGCATTTACTAATTATTTTGAGCTATAAGACCCTAAAATTGAAAAGCATTTCAAATGAACTCTGAAAAGGTTGAAAGTTGGCATGATATCATCATTTCATGCACATAGCATGTGCAAGAAAGTTGAGAGGGTTACGGCAAAAACTGGATGCACTTCGTGTACAAAACGGACAATCTCTTTCAAAGTATCAGGATTTCATACGGAAACTCGTCTGTTACAAAGGGATTTCATTTTTAAACCTTATTTGAACTCCTCACTTTTTGTGTGTTCAAAATGCACCATTCAAACCCACATCATCATTTTTCAATCCTTTCTGCCTTCATTTGTTATTTCTCATGCATTTACTAATTATTTTGAGCTATAAGACCCTAAAATTGAAAAGCGTTTCAAATGAACTCTGAAAAGGTTGAAAGTTGGCATGATATCATCATTTCATCCACATAGCATGTGCAAGAAAGTTGAGAGGGTTACGGCAAAAACTGGATGCACTTCGTGTACAAAACGGACAATCTCTTTCAAAGTATCAGGATTTCATACGGAAACTCGTCTGTTACAAAGGGATTTCATTTTTTAGACCTTATTTGAACTCCTGACTTTTTGTGTGTTCAAAATGCACCATTCAAAGCCACATCATCATTTTTCAATCCTTTCTGACTTCATTTGTTATTTCTCATGCATTTACTAATTATTTTGAGCTATAAGACCCTAAAATTGAAAAGCATTTCAAATGAACTCTGAAAAGGTTGAAAGTTGGCATGATATCATCATTTCATCCACATAGCATGTGCAAGAAAGTTGAGAGGGTTACGGCAAAAACTGGACGCACTTCATGTACAAAACGGACAATCTCTTTCAAAGTATCAGGATTTCATACGGAAACTCGTCTGTTACAAAGGGATTTCATTATTTAAACCTTATTTGAACTCCTGACTTTTTGTGTGTTTAAAATGCACCATTCAAAGCCACATCATCATTTTTCAATCCTTTCTGCCTTCATTTGTTATTTCTCATGCATTTACTAATTATTTTGAGCTATAAGACCCTAAAATTGAAAAGCGTTTCAAATGAACTCTGAAAAGGTTGAAAGTTGGCATGATATCATCATTTCATCCACATAGCATGTGCAAGAAAGTTGAGAGGGTTACGGCAAAAACTGGATGCACTTCGTGTACAAAACGGACAATCTCTTTCAAAGTATCAGGATTTCATACGGAAACTCGTCTGTTACAATGGGATTTCATTTTTTAAACCTTATTTGAACTCCTGACTTTTTGTGTGTTCAAAATGCACCATTCAAAGCCACATCACCATTTTTCAATCCTTTCTGACTTCATTTGTTATTTCTCATGCATTTACTAATTATTTTGAGCTATAAGACCCTAAAATTGAAAAGCATTTCAAATGAACTCTGAAAAGGTTGAAAGTTGGCATGATATCATCATTTCATGCACATAGCATGTGCAAGAAAGTTGAGAGGGTTACGGCAAAAACTGGATGCACTTCGTGTACAAAACGGACAATCTCTTTCAAAGTATCAGGATTTCATACGGAAACTCGTCTGTTACAAAGGGATTTCATTTTTTAAACCTTATTTGAACTCCTCACTTTTTGTGTGTTCAAAATGCACCATTCAAACCCACATCATCATTTTTCAATCCTTTCTGCCTTCATTTGTTATTTCTCATGCATTTACTAATTATTTTGAGCTATAAGACCCTAAAATTGAAAAGCGTTTCAAATGAACTCTGAAAAGGTTGAAAGTTGGCATGATATCATCATTTCATCCACATAGCATGTGCAAGAAAGTTGAGAGGGTTACGGCAAAAACTGGATGCACTTCGTGTACAAAACGGACAATCTCTTTCAAAGTATCAGGATTTCATACGGAAACTCGTCTGTTACAATGGGATTTCATTTTTTAAACCTTACTTGAACTCCTGACTTTTTGTGTGTTCAAAATGCACCATTCAAAGCCACATCACCATTTTTCAATCCTTTCTGACTTCATTTGTTATTTCTCATGCATTTACTAATTATTTTGAGCTATAAGACCCTAAAATTGAAAAGCATTTCAAATGAACTCTGAAAAGGTTGAAAGTTGGCATGATATCATCATTTCATGCACATAGCATGTGCAAGAAAGTTGAGAGGGTTACGGCAAAAACTGGATGCACTTCGTGTACAAAACGGACAATCTCTTTCAAAGTATCAGGATTTCATACGGAAACTCGTCTGTTACAAAGGGATTTCATTTTTAAACCTTATTTGAACTCCTCACTTTTTGTGTGTTCAAAATGCACCATTCAAAGCCACATCATCATTTTTCAATCCTTTCTGCCTTCATTTGTTATTTCTCATGCATTTACTAATTATTTTGAGCTATAAGACCCTAAAATTGAAAAGCATTTCAAATGAACTCTGAAAAGGTTGAAAGTTGGCATGATATCATCATTTCATCCACATAGCATGTGCAAGAAAGTTGAGAGGGTTACGGCAAAAACTGGATGCACTTCGTGTACAAAACGGACAATCTCTTTCAAAGTATCAGGATTTCATACGGAAACTCATCTGTTACAAAGGGATTTCATTTTTTAAACCTTATTTGAACTCCTCACTTTTTGTGTGTTCAAAATGCACCATTCAAAGCCACATCATCATTTTTCAATCCTTTCTGACTTCATTTGTTATTTCTCATGCATTTACTAATTATTTTGAGCTATAAGACCCTAAAATTGAAAAGCATTTCAAACGAACTCTGAAAAGGTTGAAAGTTAGCATGATATCATCATTTCATCCACATAGCATGTGCAAGAAAGTTGAGAGGGTTACGGCAAAAACTGGATGCACTTCGTGTACAAAACGGACAATCTCTTTCAAAGTATCAGGATTTCATCCGGAAACTCGTCTGTTACAAAGGGATTTCATTTTTTAAACCTTATTTGAACTCCTGAATTTTTGTGTGTTCAAAATGCACCATTCAAAGCCACATCATCATTTTTCAATCCTTTCTGACTTCATTTGTTATTTCTCATGCATTTACTAATTATTTTGAGCTATAAGACCCTAAAATTGAAAAGCATTTCACATGAACTCTGAAAAGGTTGAAAGTTGGCATGATATCATCATTTCATCCACATAGCATGTGCAAGAAAGTTGAGAGGGTTACGGCAAAAACTGGATGCACTTCGTGTACAAAACGGACAATCTCTTTCAAAGTATCAGGATTTCATCCGGAAAGTCGTCTGTTACAAAGGGATTTCATTTTTTAAACCTTATTTGAACTCCTGACTTTTTGTGTGTTCAAAATGCACCATTCAAAGCCACATCATCATTTTTCAATCCTTTCTGACTTCATTTGTTATTTCTCATGCATTTACTAATTATTTTGAGCTATAAGACCCTAAAATTGAAAAGCATTTCAAATGAACTCTGAAAAGGTTGAAAGTTGGCATGATATCATCATTTCATCCACATAGCATGTGCAAGAAAGTTGAGAGGGTTACGGCAAAAACTGGACGCACTTCATGTACAAAACGGACAATCTCTTTCAAAGTATCAGGATTTCATACGGAAACTCGTCTGTTACAAAGGGATTTCATTATTTAAACCTTATTTGAACTCCTGACTTTTTGTGTGTTTAAAATGCACCATTCAAAGCCACATCATCATTTTTCAATCCTTTCTGCCTTCATTTGTTATTTCTCATGCATTTACTAATTATTTTGAGCTATAAGACCCTAAAATTGAAAAGTGTTTCAAATGAACTCTGAAAAGGTTGAAAGTTGGCATGATATCATCATTTCATCCACATAGCATGTGCAAGAAAGTTGAGAGGGTTATGGCAAAAACTGGATGCACTTCGTGTACAAAACGGACAATCTCTTTCAAAGTATCAGGATTTCATACGGAAACTCGTCTGTTACAAGGGGATTTCATTTTTTTAACCTTATTTGAACTCCTGACTTTTTGTGTGTTCAAAATGCACCATTCAAAGCCACATCATCATTTTTCAATCCTTTCTGACTTCATTTGTTATTTCTCATGCATTTACTAATTATTTTGAGCTATAAGACCCTAAAATTGAAAAGCATTTCAAATGAACTCTGAAAAGGTTGAAAGTTGGCATGATATCATCAATTCATGCACATAGCATGTGCAAGAAAGTTGAGAGGGTTACGGCAAAAACTGGATGCACTTCGTGTACAAAACGGACAATCTCTTTCAAAGTATCAGGATTACATACGGAAACTCGTCTGTTACAAAGGGATTTCATTTTTTAAACCTTATTTGAACTCCTCACTTTTTGTGTGTTCAAAATGCACCATTCAAAGCCACATCATCATTTTTCAATCCTTTCTGACTTCATTTGTTATTTCTCATGCATTTACTAATTATTTTGAGCTATAAGACCCTAAGATTGAAAAGCATTTCAAATGAACTGTGAAAAGGTTGAAAGTTGGCATGATATCATCATTTCATCCACATAGCATGTGCAAGAAAGTTGAGAGGGTTACGGCAAAAACTGGATGCACTTCGTGTACAAAACGGACAATCTCTTTCAAAGTATCAGGATTTCATACGGAAACTCGTCTGTTACAAGGGGATTTCATTTTTTAAACCTTATTTGAACTCCTGACTTTTTGTGTGTTCAAAATGCACCATTCAAAGCCACATCATCATTTTTCAATCCTTTCTGACTTCATTTGTTATTTCTCATGCATTTACTAATTATTTTGAGCTATAAGACCCTTAAATTGAAAAGCATTTCAAATGAACTCTGAAAAGGTTGAAAGTTGGCATGATATCATCATTTCATCCACATAGCATGTGCAAGAAAGTTGAGAGGGTTACGGCAAAAACTGGACGCACTTCATGTACAAAACGGACAATCTCTTTCAAAGTATCAGGATTTCATACGGAAACTCGTCTGTTACAAAGGGATTTCATTATTTAAACCTTATTTGAACTCCTGACTTTTTGTGTGTTTAAAATGCACCATTCAAAGCCACATCATCATTTTTCAATCCTTTCTGCCTTCATTTGTTATTTCTCATGCATTTACTAATTATTTTGAGCTATAAGACCCTAAAATTGAAAAGCGTTTCAAATGAACTCTGAAAAGGTTGAAAGTTGGCATGATATCATCATTTCATCCACATAGCATGTGCAAGAAAGTTAAGAGGGTTACGGCAAAAACTGGATGCACTTCGTGTACAAAACGGACAATCTCTTTCAAAGTATCAGGATTTCATACGGAAACTCGTCTGTTACAAAGGGATTTCATTTTTTTAGACCTTATTTGAACTCCTGAGTTTTTGTGTGTTCAAAATGCACCATTCAAAGCCACATCATGATTTTTCAATCCTTTCTGACTTCATTTGTTATTTCTCATGCATTTACTAATTATTTTGAGCTATAAGACCCTAAAATTGAAAAGCATTTCAAATGAACTCTGAAAAGGTTGAAAGTTGGCAGGATATCATCATTTCATCCACATAGCGTGTGCAAGAAAGTTGAGAGGGTTACCGCAAAAACTGGATGCACTTCGTGTACAAAACGGACAATCTCTTTCAAAGTATCAGGATTTCATACGGAAAGTCGTCTGTTACAAAGGGATTTCATTTTTTAAACCTTATTTGAACTCCTGACTTTTTGTGTGTTCAAAATGCACCATTCAAAGCCACATCATCATTTTTCAATCCTTTCTGACTTCATTTGTTATTTCTCATGCATTTACTAATTATTTTGAGCTATAAGACCCTAAAATTGAAAAGCATTTCACATGAACTCTGAAAAGGTTGAAAGTTGGCATGATATCATCATTTCATCCACATAGCGTGTGCAAGAAAGTTGAGAGGGTTACCGCAAAAACTGGATGCACTTCGTGTACAAAACGGACAATCTCTTTCAAAGTATCAGGATTTCATACGGAAACTCGTCTGTTACAAAGGGATTTCATTTTTTAGACCTTATTTGAACTCCTGACTTTTTGTGTGTTCAAAATGCACCATTCAAAGCCACATCATGATTTTTCAATCCTTTCTGACTTCATTTGTTATTTCTCATGCATTTACTAATTATTTTGAGCTATAAGACCCTAAAATTGAAAAGCATTTCAAATGAACTCTGAAAAGGTTGAAAGTTGGCATGATATCATCATTTCATCCACATAGCATGTGCAAGAAAGTTGAGAGGGTTACGGCAAAAACTGGATGCACTTCGTGTACAAAACGGACAATCTCTTTCAAAGTATCAGGATTTCATCCGGAAAGTCGTCTCTTACAAAGGGATTTCATTTTTTAAACCATATTTGAACTCCTGACTTTTTGTGTGTTTAAAATGCACCATTCAAAGCCACATCATCATTTTTCAATCCTTTCTGACTTCATTTGTTATTTTTCATGCATTTACTAATTATTTTGAGCTATAAGACCCTAAAATTGAAAAGCTTTTCAAATGAACTGTGAAAAGGTTTAAAGTTGGCATGATATCATCATTTCATCCACATAGCATGTGCAAGAAAGTTGAGAGGGTTACGGCAAAAACTGGATGCACTTCGTGTACAAAACGGACAATCTCTTTCAAAGTATCAGGATTTCATACGGAAACTCGTCTGTTACAAAGGGATTTCATTTTTTAGACCTTATTTGAACTCCTGACTTTTTGTGTGTTCAAAATGCACCATTCAAATCCACGTCATCATTTTTCAATCCTTTGTGACTTCATTTGTTATTTCTCATGCATTTACTAATTATTTTGAGCTATAAGACCCTAAAATTGAAAAGCATTTCAAATGAACTCTGAAAAGGTTGAAAGTTGGCATGATATCATCATTTCATCCACATAGCATGTGCAAGAAAGTTGAGAGGGTTACGGCAAAAACTGGATGCACTTAGTGTACAAAACGGACAATCTCTTTCAAAGTATCAGGATTTCATCCGGAAACTCGTCTGTTACAAAGGGATTTCATTTTTTAAACCTTATTTGAACTCCTGACTTTTTGTGTGTTCAAAATGCACCATTCAAAGCCACATCATCATTTTTCAATCCTTTCTGACTTCATTTGTTATTTCTCATGCATTTACTAATTATTTTGAGCTATAAGACCCTAAAATTGAAAAGCATTTCACATGAACTCTGAAAAGGTTGAAAGTTGGCATGATATCATCATTTCATCCACATAGCATGTGCAAGAAAGTTGAGAGGGTTACGGCAAAAACTGGATGCACTTCGTATACAAAACGGACAATCTCTTTCAAAGTATCAGGATTTCATCCGGAAACTCGTCTGTTACAAAGGGATTTCATTTTTTAGACCTTATTTGAACTCCTGACTTTTTGTGTGTTCAAAATGCACCATTCAAAGCCACATCATCATTTTTCAATCCTTTGTGACTTCATTTGTTATTTCTCATGCATTTACTAATTATTTTGAGCTATAAGACCCTGAAATTGAAAAGCATTTCAAATGAACTCTGAAAAGGTTTAAAGTTGGCATGATATCATCATTTCATCCACATAGCATGTGCAAGAAAGTTGAGAGGGTTACGGCAAAAACTGGACGCACTTCGTGTACAAAACGGACAATCTCTTTCAAAGTATCAGGATTTCATACGGAAACTCGTCTGTTACAAAGGGATTTCATTTTTTAGACCTTATTTGAACTCCTGACTTTTTGTGTGTTCAAAATGCACCATTCAAAGCCACATCATCATTTTTCAATCCTTTCTGCCTTCATTTGTTATTTCTCATGCATTTACTAATTATTTTGAGCTATAAGACCCTAAAATTGAAAAGCGTTTCAACTGAACTCTGAAAAGGTTGAAAGTTGGCATGATATCATCATTTCATCCACATAGCATGTGCAAGAAAGTTGAGAGGGTTACGGCAAAAACTGGATGCACTTAGTGTACAAAACGGACAATCTCTTTCAAAGTATCAGGATTTCATCCGGAAACTCGTCTGTTACAAAGGGATTTCATTTTTTAAACCTTATTTGAACTCCTGACTTTTTGTGTGTTCAAAATGCACCATTCAAAGCCACATCATCATTTTTCAATCCTTTCTGACTTCATTTGTTATTTCTCATGCATTTACTAATTATTTTGAGCTATAAGACCCTAAAATTGAAAAGCATTTCAAATGAACTCTGAAAAGGTTGAAAGTTGGCATGATATCATCATTTCATGCACATAGCATGTGCAAGAAAGTTGAGAGGGTTACGGCAAAAACTGGATGCACTTCGTGTACAAAACGGACAATCTCTTTCAAAGTATCAGGATTTCATACGGAAACTCGTCTGTTACAAAGGGATTTCATTTTTTAGACCTTATTTGAACTCCTGACTTTTTGTGTGTTCAAAATGCACCATTCAAAGCCACATCATCATTTTTCAATCCTTTGTGACTTCATTTGTTATTTCTCATGCATTTACTAATTATTTTGAGCTATAAGACCCTGAAATTGAAAAGTGTTTCAAATGAACTCTGAAAAGGTTGAAAGTTGGCATGATATCATCATTTCATCCACATAGCATGTGCAAGAAAGTTGAGAGGGTTACGGCAAAAACTGGACGCACTTCGTGTACAAAACGGACAATCTCTTTCAAAGTATCAGGATTTCATACGGAAACTCGTCTGTTACAAAGGGATTTCATTTTTTAGACCTTATTTGAACTCCTGACTTTTTGTGTGTTCAAAATGCACCATTCAAAGCCACGTCATCATTTTTCAATCCTTTCTGCCTTCATTTGTTATTTCTCATGCATTTACTAATTATTTTGAGCTATAAGACCCTAAAATTGAAAAGCGTTTCAACTGAACTCTGAAAAGGTTGAAAGTTGGCATGATATCATCATTTCATCCACATAGCATGTGCAAGAAAGTTGAGAGGGTTACGGCAAAAACTGGATGCACTTCGTGTACAAAACGGACAATCTCTTTCAAAGTATCAGGATTTCATACGGAAACTCGTCTGTTAGAAGGGGATTTCATTTTTTAAACCTTATTTGAACTCCTGACTTTTTGTGTGTTCAAAATGCACCATTCAAAGCCACATCATCATTTTTCAGTCCTTTCTGACTTCATTTGTTATTTCTCATGCATTTACTAATTATTTTGAGCTATAAGACCCTAAAATTGAAAAGCATTTCAAATGAACTCTGAAAAGGTTGAAAGTTGGCATGATATCATCATTTCATGCACATAGCATGTGCAAGAAAGTTGAGAGGGTTACGGCAAAAACTGGATGCACTTCGTGTACAAAACGGACAATCTCTTTCAAAGTATCAGGATTTCATACGGAAACTCGTCTGTTACAAAGGGATTTCATTTTTTAAACCTTATTTGAACTCCTGACTTTTTGTGTGTTTAAAATGCACCATTCAAAGCCACATCATCATTTTTCAATCCTTTCTGCCTTCATTTGTTATTTCTCATGCATTTACTAATTATTTTGAGCTATAAGACCCTAAAATTGAAAAGTGTTTCAAATGAACTCTGAAAAGGTTGAAAGTTGGCATGATATCATCATTTCATCCACATAGCATGTGCAAGAAAGTTGAGAGGGTTACGGCAAAAACTGGATGCACTTCGTGTACAAAATGGACAATCTCTTTCAAAGTATCAGGATTTCATACGGAAACTCGTCTGTTACAAAGGGATTTCATTTTTTAGACCTTATTTGAACTCCTGACTTTTTGTGTGTTCAAAATGCACCATTCAAAGCCACGTCATCATTTTTCAATCCTTTGTGACTTCATTTGTTATTTCTCATGCATTTACTAATTATTTTGAGCTATAAGACCCTAAAATTGAAAAGCATTTCAAATGAACTCTGAAAAGGTTGAAAGTTGGCATGATATCATCATTTCATCCACATAGCATGTGCAAGAAAGTTGAGAGGGTTACGGCAAAAACTGGATGCACTTAGTGTACAAAACGGACAATCTCTTTCAAAGTATCAGGATTTCATCCGGAAACTCGTCTGTTACAAAGGGATTTCATTTTTTAAACCTTATTTGAACTCCTGACTTTTTGTGTGTTCAAAATGCACCATTCAAAGCCACATCATCATTTTTCAATCCTTTCTGACTTCATTTGTTATTTCTCATGCATTTACTAATTATTTTGAGCTATAAGACCCTAAAATTGAAAAGCATTTCACATGAACTCTGAAAAGGTTGAAAGTTGGCATGATATCATCATTTCATCCACATAGCATGTGCAAGAAAGTTGAGAGGGTTACGGCAAAAACTGGATGCACTTCGTATACAAAACGGACAATCTCTTTCAAAGTATCAGGATTTCATACGGAAACTCGTCTGTTACAAAGGGATTTCATTTTTTAGACCTTATTTGAACTCCTGACTTTTTGTGTGTTCAAAATGCACCATTCAAAGCCACATCATCATTTTTCAATCCTTTGTGACTTCATTTGTTATTTCTCATGCATTTACTAATTATTTTGAGCTATAAGACCCTAAAATTGAAAAGCATTTCAAATGAACTCTGAAAAGGTTGAAAGTTGGCATGATATCATCATTTCATCCACATAGCATGTGCAAGAAAGTTGAGAGGGTTACGGCAAAAACTGGACGCACTTCGTGTACAAAACGGACAATCTCTTTCAAAGTATCAGGATTTCATACGGAAACTCGTCTGTTACAAAGGGATTTCATTTTTTAAACCTTATTTGAACTCCTGACTTTTTGTGTGTTTAAAATGCACCATTCAAAGCCACATCATCATTTTTCAATCCTTTCTGCCTTCATTTGTTATTTCTCATGCATTTACTAATTATTTTGAGCTATAAGACCCTAAAATTGAAAAGCGTTTCAACTGAACTCTGAAAAGGTTGAAAGTTGGCATGATATCATCATTTCATCCACATAGCATGTGCAAGAAAGTTGAGAGGGTTACGGCAAAAACTGGATGCACTTCGTGTACAAAACGGACAATCTCTTTCAAAGTATCAGGATTTCATACGGAAACTCGTCTGTTACAAGGGGATTTCATTTTTTAAACCTTATTTGAACTCCTGACTTTTTGTGTGTTCAAAATGCACCATTCAAAGCCACATCATCATTTTTCAATCCTTTCTGACTTCATTTGTTATTTCTCATGCATTTACTAATTATTTTGAGCTATAAGACCCTAAAATTGAAAAGCATTTCAAATGAACTCTGAAAAGGTTGAAAGTTGGCATGATATCATCATTTCATGCACATAGCATGTGCAAGAAAGTTGAGAGGTTTACGGCAAAAACTGGATGCACTTCGTGTACAAAACGGACAATCTCTTTCAAAGTATCAGGATTTCATACGGAAACTCGTCTGTTACAAAGGGATTTCATTTTTTAAACCTTATTTGAACTCCTGACTTTTTGTGTGTTCAAAATGCACCATTCAAAGCCACATCATCATTTTTCAATCCTTTCTGACTTCATTTGTTATTTCTCATGCATTTACTAATTATTTTGAGCTATAAGACCCTTAAATTGAAAAGCATTTCAAATGAACTCTGAAAAGGTTGAAAGTTGGCATGATATCATCATTTCATCCACATAGCATGTGCAAGAAAGTTGAGAGGGTTACGGCAAAAACTGGACGCACTTCATGTACAAAACGGACAATCTCTTTCAAAGTATCAGGATTTCATACGGAAACTCGTCTGTTACAAAGGGATTTCATTATTTAAACCTTATTTGAACTCCTGACTTTTTGTGTGTTTAAAATGCACCATTCAAAGCCACATCATCATTTTTCAATCCTTTCTGCCTTCATTTGTTATTTCTCATGCATTTACTAATTATTTTGAGCTATAAGACCCTAAAATTGAAAAGTGTTTCAAATGAACTCTGAAAAGGTTGAAAGTTGGCATGATATCATCATTTCATCCACATAGCATGTGCAAGAAAGTTGAGAGGGTTATGGCAAAAACTGGATGCACTTCGTGTACAAAACGGACAATCTCTTTCAAAGTATCAGGATTTCATACGGAAACTCGTCTGTTACAAGGGGATTTCATTTTTTTAACCTTATTTGAACTCCTGACTTTTTGTGTGTTCAAAATGCACCATTCAAAGCCACATCATCATTTTTCAATCCTTTCTGACTTCATTTGTTATTTCTCATGCATTTACTAATTATTTTGAGCTATAAGACCCTAAAATTGAAAAGCATTTCAAATGAACTCTGAAAAGGTTGAAAGTTGGCATGATATCATCAATTCATGCACATAGCATGTGCAAGAAAGTTGAGAGGGTTACGGCAAAAACTGGATGCACTTCGTGTACAAAACGGACAATCTCTTTCAAAGTATCAGGATTACATACGGAAACTCGTCTGTTACAAAGGGATTTCATTTTTTAAACCTTATTTGAACTCCTCACTTTTTGTGTGTTCAAAATGCACCATTCAAAGCCACATCATCATTTTTCAATCCTTTCTGACTTCATTTGTTATTTCTCATGCATTTACTAATTATTTTGAGCTATAAGACCCTAAAATTGAAAAGCATTTCAAATGAACTGTGAAAAGGTTGAAAGTTGGCATGATATCATCATTTCATCCACATAGCATGTGCAAGAAAGTTGAGAGGGTTACGGCAAAAACTGGATGCACTTCGTGTACAAAACGGACAATCTCTTTCAAAGTATCAGGATTTCATACGGAAACTCGTCTGTTACAAGGGGATTTCATTTTTTAAACCTTATTTGAACTCCTGACTTTTTGTGTGTTCAAAATGCACCATTCAAAGCCACATCATCATTTTTCAATCCTTTCTGACTTCATTTGTTATTTCTCATGCATTTACTAATTATTTTGAGCTATAAGACCCTAAAATTGAAAAGCCTTTCAAATGAACTCTGAAAAGGTTGAAAGTTGGCATGATATCATCATTTCATCCACATAGCATGTGCAAGAAAGTTAAGAGGGTTACGGCAAAAACTCGATGCACTTCGTGTACAAAACGGACAATCTCTTTCAAAGTATCAGGATTTCATACGGAAACTCGTCTGTTACAAAGGGATTTCATTTTTTTAGACCTTATTTGAACTCCTGAGTTTTTGTGTGTTCAAAATGCACCATTCAAAGCCACATCATGATTTTTCAATCCTTTCTGACTTCATTTGTTATTTCTCATGCATTTACTAATTATTTTGAGCTATAAGAACCTAAAATTGAAAAGCATTTCAAATGAACTCTGAAAAGGTTGAAAGTTGGCAGGATATCATCATTTCATCCACATAGCGTGTGCAAGAAAGTTGAGAGGGTTACCGCAAAAACTGGATGCACTTCGTGTACAAAACGGACAATCTCTTTCAAAGTATCAGGATTTCATACGGAAAGTTGTCTGTTACAAAGGGATTTGATTTTTTAAACCTTATTTGAACTCCTGACTTTTTGTGTGTTCAAAATGCACCATTCAAAGCCACATCATCATTTTTCAATCCTTTCTGACTTCATTTGTTATTTCTCATGCATTTACTAATTATTTTGAGCTATATGACCCTAAAATTGAAAAGCATTTCACATGAACTCTGAAAAGGTTGAAAGTTGGCATGATATCATCATTTCATCCACATAGCGTGTGCAAGAAAGTTGAGAGGGTTACCGCAAAAACTGGATGCACTTCGTGTACAAAACGGACAATCTCTTTCAAAGTATCAGGATTTCATACGGAAACTCGTCTGTTACAAAGGGATTTCATTTTTTAGACCTTATTTGAACTCCTGACTTTTTGTGTGTTCAAAATGCACCATTCAAAGCCACATCATCATTTTTCAATCCTTTCTGACTTCATTTGTTATTTCTCATGCATTTACTAATTATTTTGAGCTATAAGACCCTAAAATTGAAAAGCATTTCAAATGAACTCTGAAAAGGTTGAAAGTTGGCATGATATCATCATTTCATCCACATAGCATGTGCAAGAAAGTTGAGAGGGTTACGGCAAAAACTGGATGCACTTCGTGTACAAAACGGACAATCTCTTTTAAAGTATCAGGATTTCATCCGGAAAGTCGTCTCTTACAAAGGGATTTCATTTTTTAAACCATATTTGAACTCCTGACTTTTTGTGTGTTTAAAATGCACCATTCAAAGCCACATCATCATTTTTCAATCCTTTCTGACTTCATTTGTTATTTTTCATGCATTTACTAATTATTTTGAGCTATAAGACCCTAAAATTGAAAAGCTTTTCAAATGAACTGTGAAAAGGTTTAAAGTTGGCATGATATCATCATTTCATCCACATAGCATGTGCAAGAAAGTTGAGAGGGTTACGGCAAAAACTGGATGCACTTCGTGTACAAAATGGACAATCTCTTTCAAAGTATCAGGATTTCATACGGAAACTCGTCTGTTACAAAGGGATTTCATTTTTTAGACCTTATTTGAACTCCTGACTTTTTGTGTGTTCAAAATGCACCATTCAAAGCCACGTCATCATTTTTCAATCCTTTGTGACTTCATTTGTTATTTCTCATGCATTTACTAATTATTTTGAGCTATAAGACCCTAAAATTGAAAAGCATTTCAAATGAACTCTGAAAAGGTTGAAAGTTGGCATGATATCATCATTTCATCCACATAGCATGTGCAAGAAAGTTGAGAGGGTTACGGCAAAAACTGGATGCACTTAGTGTACAAAACGGACAATCTCTTTCAAAGTATCAGGATTTCATCCGGAAACTCGTCTGTTACAAAGGGATTTCATTTTTTAAACCTTATTTGAACTCCTGACTTTTTGTGTGTTCAAAATGCACCATTCAAAGCCACATCATCATTTTTCAATCCTTTCTGACTTCATTTGTTATTTCTCATGCATTTACTAATTATTTTGAGCTATAAGACCCTAAAATTGAAAAGCATTTCACATGAACTCTGAAAAGGTTGAAAGTTGGCATGATATCATCATTTCATCCACATAGCATGTGCAAGAAAGTTGAGAGGGTTACGGCAAAAACTGGATGCACTTCGTATACAAAACGGACAATCTCTTTCAAAGTATCAGGATTTCTTACGGAAACTCGTCTGTTACAAAGGGATTTCATTTTTTAGACCTTATTTGAACTCCTGACTTTTTGTGTGTTCAAAATGCACCATTCAAAGCCACATCATCATTTTTCAATCCTTTGTGACTTCATTTGTTATTTCTCATGCATTTACTAATTATTTTGAGCTATAAGACCCTAAAATTGAAAAAGCATTTCAAATGAACTCTGAAAAGGTTGAAAGTTGGCATGATATCATCATTTCATCCACATAGCATGTGCAAGAAAGTTGAGAGGGTTACGGCAAAAACTGGACGCACTTCGTGTACAAAACGGACAATCTCTTTCAAAGTATCAGGATTTCATACGGAAACTCGTCTGTTACAAAGGGATTTCATTTTTTAAACCTTATTTGAACTCCTGACTTTTTGTGTGTTTAAAATGCACCATTCAAAGCCACATCATCATTTTTCAATCCTTTCTGCCTTCATTTGTTATTTCTCATGCATTTACTAATTATTTTGAGCTATAAGACCCTAAAATTGAAAAGCGTTTCAACTGAACTCTGAAAAGGTTGAAAGTTGGCATGATATCATCATTTCATCCACATAGCATGTGCAAGAAAGTTGAGAGGGTTACGGCAAAAACTGGATGCACTTCGTGTACAAAACGGACAATCTCTTTCAAAGTATCAGGATTTCATACGGAAACTCGTCTGTTACAAGGGGATTTCATTTTTTAAACCTTATTTGAACTCCTGACTTTTTGTGTGTTCAAAATGCACCATTCAAAGCCACATCATCATTTTTCAATCCTTTCTGACTTCATTTGTTATTTCTCATGCATTTACTAATTATTTTGAGCTATAAGACCCTAAAATTGAAAAGCATTTCAAATGAACTCTGAAAAGGTTGAAAGTTGGCATGATATCATCATTTCATGCACATAGCATGTGCAAGAAAGTTGAGAGGGTTACGGCAAAAACTGGATGCACTTCGTGTACAAAACGGACAATCTCTTTCAAAGTATCAGGATTTCATACGGAAACTCGTCTGTTACAAAGGGATTTCATTTTTTAAACCTTATTTGAACTCCTGACTTTTTGTGTGTTCAAAATGCACCATTCAAAGCCACATCATCATTTTTCAATCCTTTCTGCCTTCATTTGTTATTTCTCATGCATTTACTAATTATTTTGAGCTATAAGACCCTAAAATTGAAAAACATTTCAAATGAACTCTGAAAAGGTTGAAAGTTGGCATGATATCATCATTTCATCCACATAGCATGTGCAAGAAAGTTGAGAGGGTTACGGCAAAAACTGGATGCACTTCGTGTACAAAACGGACAATCTCTTTCAAAGTATCAGGATTTCATACGGAAACTCGTCTGTTACAAAGGGATTTCATTTTTTAGACCTTATTTGAACTCCTGACTTTTTGTGTGTTCAAAATGCACCATTCAAAGCCACATCATGATTTTTCAATCCTTTCTGACTTCATTTGTTATTTCTCATGCATTTACTAATTATTTTGAGCTATAAGACCCTAAAATTGAAAAGCATTTCAAATGAACTCTGAAAAGGTTGAAAGTTGGCATGATATCATCATTTCATCCACATAGCATGTGCAAGAAAGTTGAGAGGGTTACGGCAAAAACTGGATGCACTTCGTGTACAAAACGGACAATCTCTTTCAAAGTATCAGGATTTCATCCGGAAAGTCGTCTGTTACAAAGGGATTTCATTTTTTAAACCATATTTGAACTCCTGACTTTTTGTGTGTTTAAAATGCACCATTCAAAGCCACATCATCATTTTTCAATCCTTTCTGACTTCATTTGTTATTTTTCATGCATTTACTAATTATTTTGAGCTATAAGACCCTAAAATTGAAGAGCTTTTCAAATGAACTGTGAAAAGGTTTAAAGTTGGCATGATATCATCATTTAATCCACATAGCATGTGCAAGAAAGTTGAGAGGGTTACGGCAAAAACTGGATGCACTTCGTGTACAAAATGGACAATCTCTTTCAAAGTATCAGGATTTCATACGGAAACTCGTCTGTTACAAAGGGATTTCATTTTTTAGACCTTATTTGAACTCCTGACTTTTTGTGTGTTCAAAATGCACCATTCAAAGCCACATCTTGATTTTTCAATCCTTTCTAAACTTCATTTGTTATTTCTCATGCATTTACTAATTATTTTGAGCTATAAGACCCTAAAATTGAAAAGCATTTCAAATGAACTCTGAAAAGGTTGAAAGTTGGCATGATATCATCATTTCATCCACATAGCATGTGCAAGAAAGTTGAGAGGGTTACGGCAAAAACTGGATGCACTTAGTGTACAAAACGGACAATCTCTTTCAAAGTATCAGGATTTCATCCGGAAACTCGTCTGTTACAAAGGGATTTCATTTTTTAAACCTTATTTGAACTCCTGACTTTTTGTGTGTTCAAAATGCACCATTCAAAGCCACATCATCATTTTTCAATCCTTTCTGACTTCATTTGTTATTTCTCATGGATTTACTAATTATTTTGAGCTATAAGACCCTAAAATTGAAAAGCATTTCACATGAACTCTGAAAAGGTTGAAAGTTGGCATGATATCATCATTTCATCCACATAGCATGTGCAAGAAAGTTGAGAGGGTTACGGCAAAAACTGGATGCACTTCGTGTACAAAACGGACAATCTCTTTCAAAGTATCAGGATTTCATCCGGAAAGTCGTCTGTTACAAAGGGATTTCATTTTTTAAACCATATTTGAACTCCTGACTTTTTGTGTGTTTAAAATGCACCATTCAAAGCCACATCATCATTTTTCAATCCTTTCTGACTTCATTTGTTATTTTTCATGCATTTACTAATTATTTTGAGCTATAAGACCCTAAAATTGAAGAGCTTTTCAAATGAACTGTGAAAAGGTTTAAAGTTGGCATGATATCATCATTTCATCCACATAGCATGTGCAAGAAAGTTGAGAGGGTTACGGCAAAAACTGGATGCACTTCGTGTACAAAATGGACAATCTCTTTCAAAGTATCAGGATTTCATACGGAAACTCGTCTGTTACAAAGGGATTTCATTTTTTAGACCTTATTTGAACTCCTGACTTTTTGTGTGTTCAAAATGCACCATTCAAAGCCACATCTTGATTTTTCAATCCTTTCTGACTTCATTTGTTATTTCTCATGCATTTACTAATTATTTTGG
The DNA here is from genome assembly GCF_002575655.3 of Aegilops tauschii subsp. strangulata. Taxonomy (NCBI): domain Eukaryota; kingdom Viridiplantae; phylum Streptophyta; class Magnoliopsida; order Poales; family Poaceae; genus Aegilops; species Aegilops tauschii. The sequence goes on from NW_027332987.1 coordinate 19,620, forward strand.
GCTATAAGACCCTAAAATTGAAAAGCATTTCAAATGAACTCTGAAAAGGTTGAAAGTTGGCATGATATCATCATTTCATCCACATAGCATGTGCAAGAAAGTTGAGAGGGTTACGGCAAAAAACTGGATGCACTTAGTGTACAAAACGGACAATCTCTTTCAAAGTATCAGGATTTCATCCGGAAACTCGTCTGTTACAAAGGGATTTCATTTTTTAAACCTTATTTGAACTCCTGACTTTTTGTGTGTTCAAAATGCACCATTCAAAGCCACATCATCATTTTTCAATCCTTTCTGACTTCATTTGTTATTTCTCATGCATTTACTAATTATTTTGAGCTATAAGACCCTAAAATTGAAAAGCATTTCACATGAACTCTGAAAAGGTTGAAAGTTGGCATGATATCATCATTTCGTCCACATAGCATGTGCAAGAAAGTTGAGAGGGTTACGGCAAAAACTGGATGCACTTCGTATACAAAACGGACAATCTCTTTCAAAGTATCAGGATTTCATACGGAAACTCGTCTGTTACAAAGGGATTTCATTTTTTAGACCTTATTTGAACTCCTGACTTTTTGTGTGTTCAAAATGCACCATTCAAAGCCACATCATCATTTTTCAATCCTTTGTGACTTCATTTGTTATTTCTCATGCATTTACTAATTATTTTGAGCTATAAGACCCTAAAATTGAAAAGCATTTCAAATGAACTCTGAAAAGGTTGAAAGTTGGCATGATATCATCATTTCATCCACATAGCATGTGCAAGAAAGTTGAGAGGGTTACGGCAAAAACTGGACGCACTTCGTGTACAAAACGGACAATCTCTTTCAAAGTATCAGGATTTCATCCGGAAAGTCGTCTGTTACAAAGGGATTTCATTTTTTAAACCTTATTTGAACTCCTGACTTTTTGTGTGTTTAAAATGCACCATTCAAAGCCACATCATCATTTTTCAATCCTTTCTGCCTTCATTTGTTATTTCTCATGCATTTACTAATTATTTTGAGCTATAAGACCCTAAAATTGAAAAGCGTTTCAACTGAACTCTGAAAAGGTTTAAAGTTGGCATGATATCATCATTTCATCCACATAGCATGTGCAAGAAAGTTGAGAGGGTTACGGCAAAAACTGGATGCACTTCGTGTACAAAATGGACAATCTCTTTCAAAGTATCAGGATTTCATACGGAAACTCGTCTGTTACAAAGGGATTTCATTTTTTAGACCTTATTTGAACTCCTGACTTTTTGTGTGTTCAAAATGCACCATTCAAAGCCACATCATGATTTTTCAATCCTTTCTGACTTCATTTGTTATTTCTCGTGCATTTACTAATTATTTTGAGCTATAAGACCCTAAAATTGAAAAGAATTTCAAATGAACTCTGAAAAGGTTGAAAGTTGGCATGATATCATCATTTCATCCACATAGCATGTGCAAGAAAGTTGAGAGGGTTACGGCAAAAACTGGATGCACTTAGTGTACAAAACGGACAATCTCTTTCAAAGTATCAGGATTTCATCCGGAAACTCGTCTGTTACAAAGGGATTTCATTTTTTAGACCTTATTTGAACTCCTGACTTTTTGTGTGTTCAAAATGCACCATTCAAAGCCACATCATCATTTTTCAATCCTTTCTGCCTTCATTTGTTATTTCTCATGCATTTACTAATTATTTTGAGCTATAAGACCCTAAAATTGAAAAGCGTTTCAAATGAACTCTGAAAAGGTTGAAAGTTGGCATGATATCATCATTTCATCCACATAGCATGTGCAACAAAGTTGAGAGGGTTACGGCAAAAACTGGATGCACTTCGTGTACAAAACGGACAATCTCTTTCAAAGTATCAGGATTTCGTAAGGAAACTCGTCTGTTACAAGGGGATTTCATTTTTTAAACCTTATTTGAACTCCTGACTTTTTGTGTGTTCAAAATGCACCATTCAAAGCCACATCATCATTTTTCAATCCTTTCTGACTTCATTTGTTATTTCTCATGCATTTACTAATTATTTTGAGCTATAAGACCCTAAAATTGAAAAGCATTTCAAATGAACTCTGAAAAGGTTGAAAGTTGGCATGATATCATCATTTCATCCACATAGCATGTGCAAGAAAGTTGAGAGGGTTACGGCAAAAACTGGATGCACTTCGTGTACAAAACGGACAATCTCTTTCAAAGTATCAGGATTTCATACGGAAACTCGTCTGTTACAAAGGGATTTCATTTTTTAGACCTTATTTGAACTCCTGACTTTTTGTGTGTTCAAAATGCACCATTCAAAGCCACATCATGATTTTTCAATCCTTTCTGACTTCATTTGTTATTTCTCATGCATTTACTAATTATTTTGAGCTATAAGACCCTAAAATTGAAAAGCATTTCAAATGAACTCTGAAAAGGTTGAAAGTTGGCATGATATCATCATTTCATCCACATAGCATGTGCAAGAAAGTTGAGAGGGTTACGGCAAAAACTGGATGCACTTCGTGTACAAAACGGACAATCTCTTTCAAAGTATCAGGATTTCATCCGGAAAGTCGTCTGTTACAAAGGGATTTCATTTTTTAAACCATATTTGAACTCCTGACTTTTTTTGTGTTTAAAATGCACCATTCAAAGCCACATCATCATTTTTCAATCCTTTCTGACTTCATTTGTTATTTCTCATGCATTTACTAATTATTTTGAGCTATAAGACCCTAAAATTGAAAAGCTTTTCAAATGAACTGTGAAAAGGTTTAAAGTTGGCATGATATCATCATTTCATCCACATAGCATGTGCAAGAAAGTTGAGAGGGTTACGGCAAAAACTGGATGCACTTCGTATACAAAACGGACAATCTCTTTCAAAGTATCAGGATTTCATACGGAAACTCGTCTGTTACAAAGGGATTTCATTTTTTAGACCTTATTTGAACTCCTGACTTTTTGTGTGTTCAAAATGCACCATTCAAAGCCACATCATCATTTTTCAATCCTTTCTGACTTCATTTGTTATTTCTCATGCATTTACTAATTATTTTGAGCTATAAGACCCTAAAATTGAAAAGCATTTCAAATGAACTCTGAAAAGGTTGAAAGTTGGCATGATATCATCATTTCATCCACATAGCATGTGCAAGAAAGTTGAGAGGGTTACGGCAAAAACTGGACGCACTTCGTGTACAAAACGGACAATCTCTTTCAAAGTATCAGGATTTCATACGGAAACTCGTCTGTTACAAAGGGATTTCATTTTTTAAACCTTATTTGAACTCCTGACTTTTTGTGTGTTTAAAATGCACCATTCAAAGCGACATCATCATTTTTCAATCCTTTCTGCCTTCATTTGTTATTTCTCATGCATTTACTAATTATTTTGAGCTATAAGACCCTAAAATTGAAAAGCGTTTCAAATGAACTCTGAAAAGGTTGAAAGTTGGCATGATATCATCATTTCATCCACATAGCATGTGCAAGAAAGTTGAGAGGGTTACGGCAAAAAACTGGATGCACTTCGTGTACAAAACGGACAATCTCTTTCAAAGTATCAGGATTTCGTAAGGAAACTCGTCTGTTACAAAGGGATTTCATTTTTTAAACCTTATTTGAACTCCTGACTTTTTGTGTGTTCAAAATGCACCATTCAAAGCCACATCATCATTTTTCAATCCTTTCTGACTTCATTTGTTATTTCTCATGCATTTACTAATTATTTTGAGCTATAAGACCCTAAAATTGAAAAGCATTTCACATGAACTCTGAAAAGGTTGAAAGTTGGCATGATATCATCATTTCATCCACATAGCATGTGCAAGAAAGTTGAGAGGGTTACGGCAAAAACTGGATGCACTTCGTGTACAAAACGGACAATCTCTTTCAAAGTATCAGGATTTCATACGGAAACTCGTCTGTTACAAAGGGATTTAATTTTTTTGACCTTATTTGAACTCCTGACTTTTTGTGTGTTCAAAATGCACCATTCAAAGCCACATCATCATTTTTCAATCCTTTCTGCCTTCATTTGTTATTTCTCATGCATTTACTAATTATTTTGAGCTATAAGACCCTAAAATTGAAAAGCATTTCAAATGAACTCTGAAAAGGTTGAAAGTTGGCATGATATCATCATTTCATCCACATAGCATGTGCAAGAAAGTTGAGAGGGTTACGGCAAAAACTGGACGCACTTCGTGTACAAAACGGACAATCTCTTTCAAAGTATCAGGATTTCATCCGGAAAGTCGTCTGGTACAAAGGGATTTCATTTTTTAAACCTTATTTGAACTCCTGACTTTTTGTGTGTTTAAAATGCACCATTCAAAGCCACATCATCATTTTTCAATCCTTTCTGCCTTCATTTGTTATTTCTCATGCATTTACTAATTATTTTGAGCTATAAGACCCTAAAATTGAAAAGCGTTTCAACTGAACTCTGAAAAGGTTTAAAGTTGGCATGATATCATCATTTCATCCACATAGCATGTGCAAGAAAGTTGAGAGGGTTACGGCAAAAACTGGATGCACTTCGTGTACAAAATGGACAATCTCTTTCAAAGTATCAGGATTTCATACGGAAACTCGTCTGTTACAAAGGGATTTCATTTTTTAGACCTTATTTGAACTCCTGACTTTTTGTGTGTTCAAAATGCACCATTCAAAGCCACATCATGATTTTTCAATCCTTTCTGACTTCATTTGTTATTTCTCGTGCATTTACTAATTATTTTGAGCTATAAGACCCTAAAATTGAAAAGCATTTCAAATGAACTCTGAAAAGGTTGAAAGTTGGCATGATATCATCATTTCATCCACATAGCATGTGCAAGAAAGTTGAGAGGGTTACGGCAAAAACTGGATGACTTAGTGTACAAAACGGACAATCTCTTTCAAAGTATCAGGATTTCATCCGGAAACTCGTCTGTTACAAAGGGATTTCATTTTTTAAACCTTATTTGAACTCCTGACTTTTTGTGTGTTCAAAATGCACCATTCAAAGCCACATCATCATTTTTCAATCCTTTCCGACTTCATTTGTTATTTCTCATGCATTTACTAATTATTTTGAACTATAAGACCCTAAAATTGAAAAGCATTTCACATGAACTCTGAAAAGGTTGAAAGTTGGCATGATATCATCATTTCATCCACATAGCATGTGCAAGAAAGTTGAGAGGGTTACGGCAAAAACTGGATGCACTTCGTATACAAAACGGACAATCTCTTTCAAAGTATCAGGATTTCATACGGAAACTCGTCTGTTACAAAGGGATTTCATTTTTTAGACCTTATTTGAACTCCTGACTTTTTGTGTGTTCAAAATGCACCATTCAAAGCCACATCATCATTTTTCAATCCTTTCTGACTTCATTTGTTATTTCTCATGCATTTACTAATTATTTTGAGCTATAAGACCCTAAAATTGAAAAGCATTTCAAATGAACTCTGAAAAGGTTGAAAGTTGGCATGATATCATCATTTCATCCACATAGCATGTGCAAGAAAGTTGAGAGGGTTACGGCAAAAACTGGACGCACTTCGTGTACAAAACGGACAATCTCTTTCAAAGTATCAGGATTTCATACGGAAACTCGTCTGTTACAAAGGGATTTCATTTTTTAAACCTTATTTGAACTCCTGACTTTTTGTGTGTTTAAAATGCACCATTCAAAGCGACATCATCATTTTTCAATCCTTTCTGCCTTCATTTGTTATTTCTCATGCATTTACTAATTATTTTGAGCTATAAGACCCTAAAATTGAAAAGCGTTTCAAATGAACTCTGAAAAGGTTGAAAGTTGGCATGATATCATCATTTCATCCACATAGCATGTGCAACAAAGTTGAGAGGGTTACGGCAAAAACTGGATGCACTTCGTGTACAAAACGGACAATCTCTTTCAAAGTATCAGGATTTCGTAAGGAAACTCGTCTGTTACAAGGGGATTTCATTTTTTAAACCTTATTTGAACTCCTGACTTTTTGTGTGTTCAAAATGCACCATTCAAAGCCACATCATCATTTTTCAATCCTTTCTGACTTCATTTGTTATTTCTCATGCATTTACTAATTATTTTGAGCTATAAGACCCTAAAATTGAAAAGCATTTCAAATGAACTCTGAAAAGGTTGAAAGTTGGCATGATATCATCATTTCATCCACATAGCATGTGCAAGAAAGTTGAGAGGGTTACGGCAAAAACTGGATGCACTTCGTGTACAAAACGGACAATCTCTTTCAAAGTATCAGGATTTCATACGGAAACTCGTCTGTTACAAAGGGATTTCATTTTTTAGACCTTATTTGAACTCCTGACTTTTTGTGTGTTCAAAATGCACCATTCAAAGCCACATCATTATTTTTCAATCCTTTCTGACTTCATTTGTTATTTCTCATGCATTTACTAATTATTTTGGGCTATAAGACCCTAAAATTGAAAAGCATTTCAAATGAACTCTGAAAAGGTTTAAAGTTGGCATGATATCATCATTTCATCCACATAGCATGTGCAAGAAAGTTGAGAGGGTTACGGCAAAAACTGGATGCACTTCGTGTACAAAACGGACAATCTCTTTCAAAGTATCAGGATTTCATCCGGAAAGTCGTCTGTTACAAAGGGATTTCATTTTTTAAACCATATTTGAACTCCTGACTTTTTTTGTGTTTAAAATGCACCATTCAAAGCCACATCATCATTTTTCAATCCTTTCTGACTTCATTTGTTATTTTTCATGCATTTACTAATTATTTTGAGCTATAAGACCCTAAAATTGAAAAGCTTTTCAAATGAACTGTGAAAAGGTTTAAAGTTGGCATGATATCATCATTTCATCCACATAGCATGTGCAAGAAAGTTGAGAGGGTTACGGCAAAAACTGGATGCACTTCGTGTACAAAATGGACAATCTCTTTCAAAGTATCAGGATTTCATACGGAAACTCGTCTGTTACAAAGGGATTTCATTTTTTAGACCTTATTTGAACTCCTGACTTTTTGTGTGTTCAAAATGCACCATTCAAAGCCACATCATGATTTTTCAATCCTTTCTGACTTCATTTGTTATTTCTCGTGCATTTACTAATTATTTTGAGCTATAAGACCCTAAAATTGAAAAGCATTTCAAATGAACTCTGAAAAGGTTGAAAGTTGGCATGATATCATCATTTCATCCACATAGCATGTGCAAGAAAGTTGAGAGGGTTACGGCAAAAACTGGATGCACTTAGTGTACAAAACGGACAATCTCTTTCAAAGTATCAGGATTTCATACGGAAACTCGTCTGTTACAAAGGGATTTCATTTTTTAGACCTTATTTGAACTCCTGACTTTTTGTGTGTTCAAAATGCACCATTCAAAGCCACATCATGATTTTTCAATCCTTTCTGACTTCATTTGTTATTTCTCATGCATTTACTAATTATTTTGAGCTATAAGACCCTAAAATTGAAAAGCATTTCAAATGAACTCTGAAAAGGTTGAAAGTTGGCATGATATCATCATTTCATCCACATAGCATGTGCAAGAAAGTTGAGAGGGTTACGGCAAAAACTGGATGCACTTCGTGTACAAAACGGACAATCTCTTTCAAAGTATCAGGATTTCATACGGAAACTCGTCTGTTACAAAGGGATTTCATTTTTTAGACCTTATTTGAACTCCTGACTTTTTGTGTGTTCAAAATGCACCATTCAAAGCCACGTCATCATTTTTCAATCCTTTCTGCCTTCATTTGTTATTTCTCATGCATTTACTAATTATTTTGAGCTATAAGACCCTAAAATTGAAAAGCGTTTCAAATGAACTCTGAAAAGGTTGAAAGTTGGCATGATATCATCATTTCATCCACATAGCATGTGCAACAAAGTTGAGAGGGTTACGGCAAAAACTGGATGCACTTCGTGTACAAAACGGACAATCTCTTTCAAAGTATCAGGATTTCGTAAGGAAACTCGTCTGTTACAAGGGGATTTCATTTTTTAAACCTTATTTGAACTCCTGACTTTTTGTGTGTTCAAAATGCACCATTCAAAGCCACATCATCATTTTTCAATCCTTTCTGACTTCATTTGTTATTTCTCATGCATTTACTAATTATTTTGAGCTATAAGACCCTAAAATTGAAAAGCATTTCAAATGAACTCTGAAAAGGTTGAAAGTTGGCATGATATCATCATTTCATCCACATAGCATGTGCAAGAAAGTTGAGAGGGTTACGGCAAAAACTGGATGCACTTCGTGTACAAAACGGACAATCTCTTTCAAAGTATCAGGATTTCATACGGAAACTCGTCTGTTACAAAGGGATTTCATTTTTTAGACCTTATTTGAACTCCTGACTTTTTGTGTGTTCAAAATGCACCATTCAAAGCCACATCATGATTTTTCAATCCTTTCTGACTTCATTTGTTATTTCTCATGCATTTACTAATTATTTTGGGCTATAAGACCCTAAAATTGAAAAGCATTTCAAATGAACTCTGAAAAGGTTTAAAGTTGGCATGATATCATCATTTCATCCACATAGCATGTGCAAGAAAGTTGAGAGGGTTACGGCAAAAACTGGATGCACTTCGTGTACAAAACGGACAATCTCTTTCAAAGTATCAGGATTTCATCCGGAAAGTCGTCTGTTACAAAGGGATTTCATTTTTTAAACCATATTTGAACTCCTGACTTTTTTTGTGTTTAAAATGCACCATTCAAAGCCACATCATCATTTTTCAATCCTTTCTGACTTCATTTGTTATTTTTCATGCATTTACTAATTATTTTGAGCTATAAGACCCTAAAATTGAAAAGCTTTTCAAATGAACTGTGAAAAGGTTTAAAGTTGGCATGATATCATCATTTCATCCACATAGCATGTGCAAGAAAGTTGAGAGGGTTACGGCAAAAACTGGATGCACTTCGTGTACAAAATGGACAATCTCTTTCAAAGTATCAGGATTTCATACGGAAACTCGTCTGTTACAAAGGGATTTCATTTTTTAGACCTTATTTGAACTCCTGACTTTTTGTGTGTTCAAAATGCACCATTCAAAGCCACATCATGATTTTTCAATCCTTTCTGACTTCATTTGTTATTTCTCGTGCATTTACTAATTATTTTGAGCTATAAGACCCTAAAATTGAAAAGCATTTCAAATGAACTCTGAAAAGGTTGAAAGTTGGCATGATATCATCATTTCATCCACATAGCATGTGCAAGAAAGTTGAGAGGGTTACGGCAAAAACTGGATGCACTTAGTGTACAAAACGGACAATCTCTTTCAAAGTATCAGGATTTCATACGGAAACTCGTCTGTTACAAAGGGATTTCATTTTTTAGACCTTATTTGAACTCCTGACTTTTTGTGTGTTCAAAATGCACCATTCAAAGCCACATCATGATTTTTCAATCCTTTCTGACTTCATTTGTTATTTCTCATGCATTTACTAATTATTTTGAGCTATAAGACCCTAAAATTGAAAAGCATTTCAAATGAACTCTGAAAAGGTTGAAAGTTGGCATGATATCATCATTTCATCCACATAGCATGTGCAAGAAAGTTGAGAGGGTTACGGCAAAAACTGGATGCACTTCGTGTACAAAACGGACAATCTCTTTCAAAGTATCAGGATTTCATACGGAAACTCGTCTGTTACAAAGGGATTTCATTTTTTAAACCTTATTTGAACTCCTGACTTTTTGTGTGTTTAAAATGCACCATTCAAAGCGACATCATCATTTTTCAATCCTTTCTGCCTTCATTTGTTATTTCTCATGCATTTACTAATTATTTTGAGCTATAAGACCCTAAAATTGAAAAGCGTTTCAAATGAACTCTGAAAAGGTTGAAAGTTGGCATGATATCATCATTTCATCCACATAGCATGTGCAACAAAGTTGAGAGGGTTACGGCAAAAACTGGATGCACTTCGTGTACAAAACGGACAATCTCTTTCAAAGTATCAGGATTTCGTAAGGAAACTCGTCTGTTACAAGGGGATTTCATTTTTTAAACCTTATTTGAACTCCTGACTTTTTGTGTGTTCAAAATGCACCATTCAAAGCCACATCATCATTTTTCAATCCTTTCTGACTTCATTTGTTATTTCTCATGCATTTACTAATTATTTTGAGCTATAAGACCCTAAAATTGAAAAGCATTTCAAATGAACTCTGAAAAGGTTGAAAGTTGGCATGATATCATCATTTCATCCACATAGCATGTGCAAGAAAGTTGAGAGGGTTACGGCAAAAACTGGATGCACTTCGTGTACAAAACGGACAATCTCTTTCAAAGTATCAGGATTTCATACGGAAACTCGTCTGTTACAAAGGGATTTCATTTTTTAGACCTTATTTGAACTCCTGACTTTTTGTGTGTTCAAAATGCACCATTCAAAGCCACATCATGATTTTTCAATCCTTTCTGACTTCATTTGTTATTTCTCATGCATTTACTAATTATTTTGGGCTATAAGACCCTAAAATTGAAAAGCATTTCAAATGAACTCTGAAAAGGTTTAAAGTTGGCATGATATCATCATTTCATCCACATAGCATGTGCAAGAAAGTTGAGAGGGTTACGGCAAAAACTGGATGCACTTCGTGTACAAAACGGACAATCTCTTTCAAAGTATCAGGATTTCATCCGGAAAGTCGTCTGTTACAAAGAGATTTCATTTTTTAAACCATATTTGAACTCCTGACTTTTTTTGTGTTTAAAATGCACCATTCAAAGCCACATCATCATTTTTCAATCCTTCTGACTTCATTTGTTATTTTTCATGCATTTACTAATTATTTTGAGCTATAAGACCCTAAAATTGAAAAGCTTTTCAAATGAACTGTGAAAAGGTTTAAAGTTGGCATGATATCATCATTTCATCCACATAGCATGTGCAAGAAAGTTGAGAGGGTTACGGCAAAAACTGGATGCACTTCGTGTACAAAATGGACAATCTCTTTCAAAGTATCAGGATTTCATACGGAAACTCGTCTGTTACAAAGGGATTTCATTTTTTTAGACCTTATTTGAACTCCTGACTTTTTGTGTGTTCAAAATGCACCATTCAAAGCCACATCATGATTTTTCAATCCTTTCTGACTTCATTTGTTATTTCTCGTGCATTTACTAATTATTTTGAGCTATAAGACCCTAAAATTGAAAAGCATTTCAAATGAACTCTGAAAAGGTTGAAAGTTGGCATGATATCATCATTTCATCCACATAGCATGTGCAAGAAAGTTGAGAGGGTTACGGCAAAAACTGGATGCACTTAGTGTACAAAACGGACAATCTCTTTCAAAGTATCAGGATTTCATCCGGAAACTCGTCTGTTACAAAGGGATTTCATTTTTTAAACCTTATTTGAACTCCTGACTTTTTGTGTGTTCAAAATGCACCATTCAAAGCCACATCATCATTTTTCAATCCTTTCTGACTTCATTTGTTATTTCTCATGCATTTACTAATTATTTTGAGCTATAAGACCCTAAAATTGAAAAGCATTTCACATGAACTCTGAAAAGGTTGAAAGTTGGCATGATATCATCATTTCATCCACATAGCATGTGCAAGAAAGTTGAGAGGGTTACGGCAAAAACTGGATGCACTTCGTATAGAAAAACGGACAATCTCTTTCAAAGTATCAGGATTTCATACGGAAACTCGTCTGTTACAAAGGGATTTCATTTTTTAGACCTTATTTGAACTCCTGACTTTTTGTGTGTTCAAAATGCACCATTCAAAGCCACATCATCATTTTTCAATCCTTTCTGACTTCATTTGTTATTTCTCATGCATTTACTAATTATTTTGAGCTATAAGACCCTAAATTGAAAAGCATTTCAAATGAACTCTGAAAAGGTTGAAAGTTGCATGATATCATCATTTCATCCACATAGCATGTGCAAGAAAGTTGAGAGGGTTACGGCAAAAAACTGACGCACTTCGTGTACAAAACGGACAATCTCTTTCAAAGTATCAGGATTTCATACGGAAACTCGTCTGTTACAAAGGGATTTCATTTTTTAAACCTTATTTGAACTCCTGACTTTTTGTGTGTTTAAAATGCACCATTCAAAGCGACATCATCATTTTTCAATCCTTTCTGCCTTCATTTGTTATTTCTCATGCATTTACTAATTATTTTGAGCTATAAGACCCTAAAATTGAAAAGCGTTTCAAATGAACTCTGAAAAGGTTGAAAGTTGGCATGATATCATCATTTCATCCACATAGCATGTGCAACAAAGTTGAGAGGGTTACGGCAAAAACTGGATGCACTTCGTGTACAAAACGGACAATCTCTTTCAAAGTATCAGGATTTCGTAAGGAAACTCGTCTGTTACAAGGGGATTTCATTTTTTAAACCTTATTTGAACTCCTGACTTTTTGTGTGTTCAAAATGCACCATTCAAAGCCACATCATCATGTTTCAATCCTTTCTGACTTCATTTGTTATTTCTCATGCATTTACTAATTATTTTGAGCTATAAGACCCTAAAATTGAAAAGCATTTCAAATGAACTCTGAAAAGGTTGAAAGTTGGCACGATATCATCATTTCATCCACATAGCATGTGCAAGAAAGTTAAGAGGGTTACGGCAAAAAACTGGATGCACTTCGTGTACAAAACGGACAGTCTCTTTCAAAGTATCAGGATCTCATACGGAAACTCGTCTGTTACAAAGGGATTTCATTTTTTAAACCTTATTTGAACTCCTGACTTTTTGTGTGTTCAAAATGCACCATTCAAAGCCACATCATCATTTTTCAATCCTTTCTGACTTCATTTGTTATTTCTCATGCATTTACTAATTATTTTGAGCTATAAGACCCTAAAATTGAAGAGCATTTCAAATGAACTGTGAAAAGGTTTAAAGTTGGCATGATATCATCATTTCATCCACATAGCATGTGCAAGAAAGTTGAGAGGGTTACGGCAAAAACTGGATGCACTTCGTGTACAAAACGGACAATCTCTTTCAAAGTATCAGGATTTCATACGGAAACTCGTCTGTTACAAAGGGATTTCATTTTTTAGACCTTATTTGAACTCCTGACTTTTTTGTGTGTTCAAAATGCACCATTCAAAGCCACATCATCAATTTTTCAATCCTTTCTGACTTCATTTGTTATTTCTCATGCATTTACTAATTATTTTGAGCTATAAGACCCTAAAATTGAAAAGCATTTCACATGAACTCTGAAAAGGTTGAAAGTTGGCATGATATCATCATTTCATCCACATAGCATGTGCAAGAAAGTTGAGAGGGTTACGGCAAAAACTGGATGCACTTCGTATAGAAAACGGACAATCTCTTTCAAAGTATCAGGATTTCATACGGAAACTCGTCTGTTACAAAGGGATTTCATTTTTTCAGACCTTATTTGAACTCCTGACTTTTTGTGTGTTCAAAATGCACCATTCAAAGCCACATCATCATTTTTCAATCCTTTCTGACTTCATTTGTTATTTCTCATGCATTTACTAATTATTTTGAGCTATAAGACCTAAAATTGAAAAGCATTTCAAATGAACTCTGAAAAGGTGAAAGTTGGCATGATATCATCATTTCATCCACATAGCATGTGCAAGAAAGTTGAGAGGGTTACGGCAAAAACTGGACGCACTTCGTGTACAAACGGACAATCTCTTTCAAAGTATCAGGATTTCATACGGAAACTCGTCTGTTACAAAGGGATTTCATTTTTTAAACCTTATTTGAACTCCTGACTTTTTGTGTGTTTAAAATGCACCATTCAAAGCGACATCATCATTTTTCAATCCTTTCTGCCTTCATTTGTTATTTCTCATGCATTTACTAATTATTTTGAGCTATAAGACCCTAAAATTGAAAAGCGTTTCAAATGAACTCTGAAAAGGTTGAAAGTTGGCATGATATCATCATTTCATCCACATAGCATGTGCAACAAAGTTGAGAGGGTTACGGCAAAAACTGGATGCACTTCGTGTACAAAACGGACAATCTCTTTCAAAGTATCAGGATTTCGTAAGGAAACTCGTCTGTTACAAGGGGATTTCATTTTTAAACCTTATTTGAACTCCTGACTTTTTGTGTGTTCAAAATGCACCATTCAAAGCCACATCATCATGTTTCAATCCTTTCTGACTTCATTTGTTATTTCTCATGCATTTACTAATTATTTTGAGCTATAAGACCCTAAAATTGAAAAGCATTTCAAATGAACTCTGAAAAGGTTGAAAGTTGGCACGATATCATCATTTCATCCACATAGCATGTGCAAGAAAGTTAAGAGGGTTACGGCAAAAACTGGATGCACTTCGTGTACAAAACGGACAATCTCTTTCAAGTATCAGGATTTCATACGGAAACTCGTCTGTTACAAAGGGATTTCATTTTTTAGACCTTATTTGAACTCCTGACTTTTTGTGTGTTCAAAATGCACCATTCAAAGCCACATCATCATTTTTCAATCCTTTCTGACTTCATTTGTTATTTCTCATGCATTTACTAATTATTTTGAGCTATAAGACCCTAAAATTGAAAAGCATTTCACATGAACTCTGAAAAGGTTGAAAGTTGGCATGATATCATCATTTCATCCACATAGCATGTGCAAGAAAGTTGAGAGGGTTACGGCAAAAACTGGATGCACTTCGTATAGAAAACGGACAATCTCTTTCAAAGTATCAGGATTTCATACGGAAACTCGTCTGTTACAAAGGGATTTCATTTTTTAGACCTTATTTGAACTCCTGACTTTTTGTGTGTTCAAAATGCACCATTCAAAGCCACATCATCATTTTTCAATCCTTTCTGACTTCATTTGTTATTTCTCATGCATTTACTAATTATTTTGAGCTATAAGACCCTAAAATTGAAAAGCATTTCAAATGAACTCTGAAAAGGTTGAAAGTTGGCATGATATCATCATTTCATCCACATAGCATGTGCAAGAAAGTTGAGAGGGTTACGGCAAAAACTGGACGCACTTCGTGTACAAAACGGACAATCTCTTTCAAAGTATCAGGATTTCATACGGAAACTCGTCTGTTACAAAGGGATTTCATTTTTAAACCTTATTTGAACTCCTGACTTTTTGTGTGTTTAAAATGCACCATTCAAAGCGACATCATCATTTTTCAATCCTTTCTGCCTTCATTTGTTATTTCTCATGCATTTACTAATTATTTTGAGCTATAAGACCCTAAAATTGAAAAGCGTTTCAAATGAACTCTGAAAAGGTTGAAAGTTGGCATGATATCATCATTTCATCCACATAGCATGTGCAACAAAGTTGAGAGGGTTACGGCAAAAACTGGATGCACTTCGTGTACAAAACGGACAATCTCTTTCAAAGTATCAGATTTCGTAAGGAAACTCGTCTGTTACAAGGGGATTTCATTTTTTAAACCTTATTTGAACTCCTGACTTTTTGTGTGTTCAAAATGCACCATTCAAAGCCACATCATCATGTTTCAATCCTTTCTGACTTCATTTGTTATTTCTCATGCATTTACTAATTATTTTGAGCTATAAGACCCTAAAATTGAAAAGCATTTCAAATG
This sequence comes from Aegilops tauschii subsp. strangulata, assembly GCF_002575655.3. Classification (NCBI taxonomy): domain Eukaryota; kingdom Viridiplantae; phylum Streptophyta; class Magnoliopsida; order Poales; family Poaceae; genus Aegilops; species Aegilops tauschii. The sequence continues at coordinate 35,155 of NW_027332987.1, forward strand.
AACTCTGAAAAGGTTGAAAGTTGGCACGATATCATCATTTCATCCACATAGCATGTGCAAGAAAGTTAAGAGGGTTACGGCAAAAACTGGATGCACTTCGTGTACAAAACGGGACAGTCTCTTTCAAAGTATCAGGATCTCATACGGAAACTCGTCTGTTACAAAGGGATTTCATTTTTTAAACCTTATTTGAACTCCTGACTTTTTGTGTGTTCAAAATGCACCATTCAAAGCCACATCATCATTTTTCAATCCTTTCTGACTTCATTTGTTATTTCTCATGCATTTACTAATTATTTTGAGCTATAAGACCCTAAAATTGAAGAGCATTTCAAATGAACTGTGAAAAGGTTTAAAGTTGGCATGATATCATCATTTCATCCACATAGCATGTGCAAGAAAGTTGAGAGGGTTACGGCAAAAACTGGATGCACTTCGTGTACAAAACGGACAATCTCTTTCAAAGTATCAGGATTTCATACGGAAACTCGTCTGTTACAAAGGGATTTCATTTTTAGACCTTATTTGAACTCCTGACTTTTTGTGTGTTTAAAATGCACCATTCAAAGCGACATCATCATTTTTCAATCCTTTCTGCCTTCATTTGTTATTTCTCATGCATTTACTAATTATTTTGAGCTATAAGACCCTAAAATTGAAAAGCGTTTCAAATGAACTCTGAAAAGGTTGAAAGTTGGCATGATATCATCATTTCATCACATAGCATGTGCAACAAAGTTGAGAGGGTTACGGCAAAAACTGGATGCACTTCGTGTACAAAACGGACAATCTCTTTCAAAGTATCAGGATTTCGTAAGGAAACTCGTCTGTTACAAGGGGATTTCATTTTTTAAACCTTATTTGAACTCCTGACTTTTTGTGTGTTCAAAATGCACCATTCAAAGCCACATCATCATGTTTCAATCCTTTCTGACTTCATTTGTTATTTCTCATGCATTTACTAATTATTTTGAGCTATAAGACCCTAAAATTGAAAAGCATTTCAAATGAACTCTGAAAAGGTTGAAAGTTGGCACGATATCATCATTTCATCCAACATAGCATGTGCA
>NW_027332988.1:35000-36737 GCF_002575655.3 Aegilops tauschii subsp. strangulata
ACGTGGACACGCACGTACACGGACACGTGAACGGGTACGAGAGGTCCGGGAGAAAAAAAGGCCCATACGCCATGGAAACCGGGTCAAAACTAGCTAATGATGGTCAAGAAACGGTGCCATGGCAGCGAAAACATGTCTCATGGCAGAAAAACGCTGCCACGGCGGCGTTTCAAAACAGTGTACCCCTCCTTCACAAACTGAAGGGCAGGGGTCCCAATGGGGGCTAAAACCCTCGGGTATAGTAGGGAGGAGGGGTCCTTCCTGGTGGGCGTACGGAACACGGTTGGTTTTTCTTAGGAAAAACACCCGTTTTCTCGTACGCCCATCCTTTCCCAACGTTGCCTCGGATGTCCCGTCGTTATGCCATCACGAAGGTGCTGGCCCGGTCCCATGTACGTCTCGTGAGAAATCCTGACCCTACAGCCGAACGTGGCTCGGGAAACAGGAAAGTACCCCGTTACGTACACGTTCCGACCGACGGTAAACAGTCGCAACGGTGTGCCTCGAATGTCGCCTCCGGAAAACCGTTGCCCCCCGGGGGCAACGTCATCGCTGTCCCGGTCCCCTGTACGTCTCAAGTGAAATTCTGACCCAACAGCCGAATGCGGCTCGGGAAACAGGAAAGTAGCCCGTTTCGTGCACGTTAAGACCGTCGGACAACGTTGCACCGACGTCCCGATTAAGTTGCCTTCGGAAAATCGTTGCATTCGTAACTTTATTGCTGCGGGTGTGACACACGCGTGATTTGGCCTTGCAGGACGCCTTCGTGCAAGTGATCCTCCCGTGCTCTGCACGGGCGGAGGCTTGGTTGGTTTGACCGCTTGTTGGCTACTAAGCGCATGAGTAGCTTTGGACCCGTGTCTGCCGGTAGATCCCCCGTTGTACTGCGGCCGACTACCGGCGCCGTGTCCCGTCCCTTGTGTGGCTTTGAATCGCTGGATTAACAGTGCTTGCGTGCTAGTACCCGACCTACGGGAAGTGGCGCTTCGGATAATTGTTGCCTCGCGGCGGACGCCCTTTGGGTGTGCCGCTGCGGCCAAATAGCGCTTGCGGCGTTGCCTCGTGGCGCTGGCACGTTACGTGCCCGCTGCTATCAAGGCATCCTCGCTCCCGCTTTTGGTATCGGATGCTGCTGACGATAAAGGGTCGTGGCCCTTTCGGTTGCCTCGACCCGACCCAAAGCTCTCTGAATTGAGAACAACCGGAACAGGAGTTGCCTCTACCTCTCCACAGTTACGTGGTAGGATATGCGACTCTCTGCGCCGATCCTCAAGGAGGATGAGCTATGCCGCTCAAGAGCGACAACCGGCTCGGCTGTTGCCTCTGAGTTTCCACGAAAGTGGAAGCGCAGGACGATGGTCGTGCTGGGCGTCACCAAGGACGTGCTACCTGGTTGATCCTGCCAGTAGTCATATGCTTGTCTCAAAGATTAAGCCATGCATGTGCAAGTATGAACCAATTTGAACTGTGAAACTGCGAATGGCTCATTAAATCAGTTATAGTTTGTTTGATGGTACGTGCTACTCGGATAACCGTAGTAATTCTAGAGCTAATACGTGCAACAAACCCCGACTTCTGGGAGGGGCGCATTTATTAGATAAAAGGCTGACGCGGGCTCTGCTCGCTGATCCGATGATTCATGATAACTCGACGGATCGCACGGCCTTCGTGCCGGCGACGCATCATTCAAATTTCTGCCCTATCAACTTTCGATGGTAGGATAGGGGCCTACCATGG
>NW_027332990.1:12500-26158 GCF_002575655.3 Aegilops tauschii subsp. strangulata
CACAAAAAAGATTTTTCATCGGAAAGAGGTCTACGAAGACTTTTGGGAAAACGTCGACGTTTGCTGGCTTATTTGGCAAAGAAAAATAGAGTACGTTATAAGAAATTAATCGGTCAGTTGAATATTCGGGAGCAGTAATTTAATCGTTCAAATTTTTTTCTTGTTTTATTATTTTTTTAGTAGTCTTATAGTAGTCTTAGATTTTTCATTTTGATGAGCCTCGCTTTGAGGAATTCATGGAATAATCCATTTTCATGGAATAATGAATTAAGGAAGAAAGGATATGAGTCTACCGCTTACAAGAAAAGATCTCATGATAGTCAATATGGGCCCTCAACACCCATCAATGCATGGTGTTCTTCGACTGATCGTTACTCTCGATGGTGAGGATGTTATTGATTGTGAACCCATATTAGGCTATTTACACAGAGGAATGGAAAAAATCGCGGAAAACCGAACTATTATACAATACTTACCTTATGTAACAAGGTGGGATTATTTAGCTACTATGTTTACAGAAGCAATAACAGTAAATGCACCAGAATTCTTGGAGAATATTCAAATACCACAAAGAGCCAGCTATATTAGGGTAATTATGTTAGAATTAAGCCGGATAGCTTCTCACTTGCTATGGCTTGGACCTTTTATGGCGGATCTCGGCGCACAGACTCCTTTTTTCTATATTTTTAGAGAGAGAATTAATATATGATCTATTTGAAGCTGCTACAGGTATGCGAATGATGCACAATTACTTTCGCATCGGAGGAGTAGCCGCCGATCTACCTTATGGATGGATCGATAAATGTTTAGATTTCTGTGATTATTTTTTACGCGGAGTTGTTGAATATCAACAACTTATTACACAGAATCCAATTTTTTTAGAGCGAGTTGAAGGAGTAGGTTTTATTAGCGGAGAAGAAGCAGTAAATTGGGGCTTATCGGGACCGATGTTACGAGCTTCTGGAATACAATGGGATCTTCGTAAAGTAGATCCTTATGAGTCTTACAACCAATTTGATTGGAAAGTCCAATGGCAAAAAGAAGGGGATTCGTTAGCTCGCTATTTAGTACGAATTGGTGAAATGAGGGAATCCATCAAAATAATTCAACAAGCTGTAGAAAAAATTCCTGGAGGACCTTATGAGAATTTAGAAGTCCGACGCTTTAAGAAAGAAAAGAATTCTGAATGGAATGATTTTGAGTATAAATTTCTTGGTAAAAAACCTTCGCCCAATTTTGAATTGTCAAGACAAGAGCTTTATGTAAGAGTAGAAGCCCCAAAAGGTGAATTAGGGATTTATCTAGTAGGAGATGATAGCCTTTTCCCCTGGAGATGGAAAATCCGTCCACCCGGGTTTATTAATTTGCAAATTCTTCCTCAGCTAGTTAAAAAAATGAAATTGGCTGATATCATGACGATATTAGGTAGTATAGATATCATTATGGGGGAAGTTGATCGTTGAAATGATAATAGATAGGGTAGAGGTAGAAACTATCAATTCTTTTTCGAAATTGGAATTATTAAAAGAAGTCTATGGACTGATATCGATTCTACCCATTTTGACCCTCCTTTTGGGAATAACAATAGAGGTACTCGTAATTGTGTGGTTAGAAAGAGAAATATCTGCGTCGATACAACAACGTATTGGTCCTGAATATGCTGGCCCCCTGGGCCTGCTTCAAGCTATAGCAGATGGGACTAAGCTACTTTTAAAAGAAGATATTCTGCCATCCCGAGGAGATATTTCTTTATTTAGCATTGGACCCTCTATAGCAGTCATATCAGTTTTATTAAGTTTTTTAGTTATCCCTTTGGGATATCATTTTGTTTTAGCCGATCTTAGTATTGGTGTTTTTTTATGGATTGCCATTTCAAGTATAGCTCCTATTGGTCTTCTTATGGCAGGATATAGCTCAAATAATAAATATTCTTTTTCAGGCGGTCTACGAGCTGCTGCTCAATCCATTAGTTATGAAATACCATTAACTTTTTGTGTGCTAGCAATATCTCTACGTGTGATTCGTTAAAATAGATCTTTTTCCTATAAAATCCATTAACTATTTATATTCCTTTTCTTATTTAGTATTTGGGTTGGTAAGTTAAACTAGATAGCTATATGAGTGAAACAAAACAGCTTAAAAATTTGTAGTAAAAAGAAAAAATCTCATTTCCTACGTACAAGAAAAAAGTGGAAGTAAACATAAGCAGTGTAAACTCTTTATCCCAAGGTTGATATTTTTTAATTAGTCATCATATCTTGAAGCGGCCAAGAATAAAGGATTCACGATATGGAATTCCATTACTAGAATACTCCTAGTTATTACTATAACTTAATAATCCATAAGAAGAATCCACCAAAAGTTAGTGAAGGGTTAGGAACACTAAAGTACATAAAGGATTAGTAATGGAAAATCTAAAACATTAGAGATTTTTGCCCATAAAAGGAATCATAATAAGGACTTGCAATTTGTAGAAATTATCAAGTAGTACTTTCTTCGGATTCCGATCCAGAGTATGTTCCCATTCACTTGTTAAGGAAATGGCTATCAAGAACGAATTAACCCTTTATCCATTTTTTCTTTTTGAATACCCCCTCCCTGGGGAAAGAAGAATAGTAAAAAAGATATGGAGTGCACTAGAAAAAATTTTCATTATTTCCTTCCTCTATCCATATTCATGCAGAATTGCTCATGAACTAATACCCAACTCTTTCCATTTATTAATTGAATTCCTATAACAAGTAACAAGTGTTTTATTCCAAGATTAAGTTATTACTGAACAAAGAAAAATTTTCATTATATTATAAAGGATGAGATCAATTCGGAAGCGCTTTTTCTTATTCTAGCAGACGGAATTCCTTTGGTCTAATTTAGGACTTTCAAATCTATTTATTTTATTTTATCTAATTCTATCTACGCCCCAGGGGCTAGGAACAAAACAGTCCTTTCTTTTTTCTGATCATAGAGAAGCCGTATGAAGCTAAGGTTTCATGTACGGTTTTGAAATAGCGGTGGGAACTGTGATGTTATCATCGACTATGATTATCTAACAGTTCAAGTACAGTTGATATAGTTGAAGCACAGTCAAAATACGGTTTTTTTGGATGGAATATTTGGCGTCAGCCTATAGGTTTTCTGGTTTTTTTAATTTCTTCTTTGGCAGAATGTGAAAGATTACCCTTTGATTTACCAGAAGCGGAGGAAGAATTAGTAGCAGGTTACCAAACTGAATATTCCGGTATCAAATATGGTTTATTTTATCTTGTTTCTTACCTAAATTTATTAGTTTCTTCTTTATTTGTAACAGTTCTCTACTTGGGCGGGTGGAATTTCTCTATTCCCTATATATCCTTTTTTGATTTTTTCCAAATGAATAAAGCAGTTGGAATTTTGGAAATGACAATGGGTATATTTATTACATTAACTAAAGCTTATTTATTTCTCTTCATTTCTATCACAATAAGATGGACTTTACCGAGGATGAGAATGGATCAGTTATTAAATCTTGGATGGAAATTTCTTTTACCTATTTCCCTGGGCAATCTCTTATTAACAACCTCTTCTCAACTTGTTTCACTATAAATAAGATAATACAATAATAGTAAGAATATTTTCAACACAAAAGCTCTCTCAAACAAGAGAAAGAAACATATCTTTTTCATAGATATTTAGAATGAATATGTTCCCTATGGTAACTGGGTTCATGAGTTATGGTCAACAAACAATACGTGCTACAAGGTACATAGGTCAAAGTTTCATAACTACCTTATCCCACACAAATCGTTTACCTATAACGATTCACTACCCTTATGAAAAATCAATTACACCAGAGCGTTTCCGAGGGCGAATCCACTTTGAATTTGATAAATGTATTGCTTGTGAAGTATGTGTTCGCGTATGTCCGATAGATTTACCCGTTGTGGATTGGAGATTTGAAAAGGATATTAAAAGAAAACAATTGCTTAATTATAGTATTGATTTCGGAGTTTGTATATTTTGTGGCAATTGTGTTGAGTACTGTCCAACAAGCTGTTTATCAATGACTGAAGAATATGAACTTTCTACCTATGATCGTCATGAATTGAATTACAATCAAATTGCTTTAAGTCGGTTACCAATCTCCATAATGGGAGATTACACAATTCAAACAATTAGGAATTCGTCTGAAAGTAAAATAAACAAAGAAAAATCTTCGAATTCAAGAACGATTACTGATTACTAAACTTTGATTTTGTCTTTTTGTTATAAAAATCTAATAATTCTTTATTAAACTTTAAAATTAAACTATAAAGAAAAACTACTGCTTATTGGAAATTATTTCTTATTTTAAATCAGACTAGATTTTCGTGATATAATATAATTTATAACTATACAGTTTATACACAAAAAAATACCCAAATCCTTTTTTCCTTCCTTGAATCCTTTAGTTTTAGTCAGTTCATGAAAAATTTTATACTATTAATTTCTTTTTATCCATAATGGATTTACCTGGACCAATACATGAGATTCTTATGCTATTTGGGGGATTTGTTCTTCTACTAGGGGGTCTAGGAGTAGTATTACTTACCAACCCCATTTATTCTGCCTTTTCGCTGGGATTAGTTCTTGTTTGTATATCCTTATTCTATTTTTTATTAAATTCCTACTTTGTAGCTGTCGCACAACTTCTTATTTATGTGGGAGCCATAAATGTCTTGATCATATTCGCTGTAATGTTCGTAAATGGCTCAGAATGGTCTAAAGATAAGAATTATTGGACTATTGGAGATGGGTTCACTTCACTCGTTTGTATAACTATTGTTTTTTCGCTAATGACTACTATCCCAGATACGTCGTGGTATGGAATTCTTTGGACTACAAGATCAAACCAAATAGTAGAACAGGGTCTCATAAATAATGTTCAACAAATTGGAATTCATTTAGCAACCGATTTTTATCTTCCGTTTGAACTCATTTCCATAATTCTTCTAGTTTCTTTAATAGGTGCAATTACTATGGCTCGGCAATAAGAAAACTTAGAAAAAGTACAAATTATAAGAATTGCAAATCTAAAATAAATAACTAAAGAATCACAATTTTGATTTAGTAAAATCCATCTACTGCCAACAAATACCTCCTTTATTTTCTCTTTTGTTGTGTAATTGTTCTATTGTAATTAATTGAATCGGTTCAATTCTTGCCCTCATATTGAAATGAATCGAGATTGATAAGGAGTTAGTTAATGATGTTTGAGCATGTACTTTTTTTGAGTGTCTATTTATTTTCGATTGGTATCTATGGATTGATCACAAGCCGAAACATGGTTAGAGCTCTAATATGTCTTGAACTTATACTGAATTCAATTAATCTAAATCTCGTAACATTTTCTGATCTATTTGATAGTCGCCAATTAAAAGGAGATATTTTCGCAATTTTTGTTATAGCCCTTGCGGCTGCTGAAGCCGCTATTGGACTATCCATTCTTTCTTCCATCCATCGTAATAGGAAATCCACTCGTATCAATCAATCTAATTTATTGAATAATTAGAATTTTGAATAATTAGACATAGAATCCTCTAAACAAAGGCGCACATATTAAAATAAATAGAAATCAATACTATTTTCTTAGTATTATTTGAGAATATCCATTTTTTTTAGTAGATTATTGCTTTTTTTAGTAGATTATTGCATAGTATTCTTTTTCACTTAAATGAATTTTTGTATTTGTAATTCATTGATATTGCAATTTGAATATTGCAATAATTTATATTGAAAAGACGATAGCCAATTTATTGGCTAATTCGAATTCGTCTGTACAATTCGTAAAATTCTTTCTTATTTCTTATTGTTGAAATCCAAAATTAAAGTCTCTTGGCTCTCTTCACGCTTTCTCACAAACAGATTAAAAAATAGATTTTTATTTTTGAAGTTTGGATAAACCATTGCTTCGTCTGGTGTCTACAATACATATGACTCATTATAGTACTAATTTCATTTTTACCAGATCGAAAAATTTTATGTTGAAAAGAAAAATTTATAGATCCAATGTCACATTCCGTAAAAATTTACGATACATGTATAGGATGCACTCAATGTGTACGAGCTTGTCCAACAGATGTATTAGAAATGATACCCTGGGATGGATGTAAAGCCAAGCAAATTGCTTCCGCGCCGAGAACCGAAGATTGTGTGGGTTGTAAGAGATGTGAATCTGCCTGCCCGACAGATTTTTTAAGTGTCCGCGTTTATTTAGGGCCTGAAACAACACGTAGCATGGCTCTATCTTATTGATACGTTACAAAAAACTTCACTCGAATCGTCTGATTCCTCTTTACCGAAGAAGCCTGTGCTCGAAATAATCGAGCACGGGCTTTTCTGGTCAAAACGTATCTTGTCTTTATCACTTTATCATGAGTTATTTTCCTTGGTTAACAATACTTGTTGTTTTGCCGATATTTGCAGGTTCATTAATTTTCTTTTTACCTCATAAGGGAAACAAAGTCGTTAGGTGGTATACTATATCTATTTGTTTATTAGAATTCCTTCTAATGACTTATGCGTTCTGTTATCATTTCCAACTGGAGGATCCCTTAATCCAATTAAAGGAGGATTATAAATGGATAGATGTCTTCGATTTCCACTGGAGATTGGGAATCGATGGACTTTCATTAGGATCTATTTTATTGACAGGATTTATCACTACTTTAGCTACTTTAGCAGCTTGGCCAATTACACGGAATTCGCGATTATTCTATTTCCTGATGCTCGCAATGTATAGTGGTCAAATAGGATTATTTTCTTCGCGAGACCTTTTACTTTTTTTTATCATGTGGGAGTTAGAATTAATTCCTGTTTACTTACTTTTATCCATGTGGGGGGGGAAGAGGCGTCTATATTCAGCTACAAAGTTTATTTTGTATACTGCAGGCGGTTCCATTTTTTTCTTAATCGGAGTTCTGGGTATGGGCTTATATGGTTCCAACGAACCAGGATTAGATTTGGAAAGATTAATTAATCAATCATACCCTGCAACCTTGGAAATACTTTTATATTTTGGCTTCCTTATTGCTTATGCTGTCAAATTGCCGATTATACCCCTACATACGTGGTTACCAGATACCCATGGGGAAGCACATTATAGTACATGTATGCTTTTAGCGGGAATATTATTAAAGATGGGAGCATATGGATTGATTCGGATCAACATGGAATTGTTACCTCATGCTCATTATCTATTTTCGCCCTGGTTAGTAATAATAGGAGCGATCCAAATAATCTATGCAGCTTCAACTTCTCTTGGTCAACGAAATTTCAAAAAAAGAATAGCTTATTCCTCTGTATCTCACATGGGTTTCATAATTATAGGAATTGGTTCCATAACCAACATTGGACTCAATGGAGCTATTTTACAAATATTATCCCATGGATTTATTGGTGCTACACTTTTTTTCTTGGCAGGAACCGCTTCTGATAGAATGCGTCTTGTTTATCTCGAAGAACTGGGGGGAATATCCATCCCAATGCCTAAAATTTTTACCATGTTTAGTAGCTTTTCAATGGCTTCTCTTGCCTTACCAGGAATGAGTGGTTTTGTCGCAGAATTAGTAGTATTTTTTGGACTAATTACTAGTCCAAAATTTCTGTTAATGCCAAAAACACTAATTACTTTTGTAATGGCAATTGGAATGATATTAACTCCTATTTATTTATTATCTATGTTACGCCAGATGTTCTATGGATACAAGCTATTTAATGTTCCAAACGCAAATTTTGTGGATTCTGGACCACGAGAACTCTTTATTTTAATCTGTATCTTTTTACCAGTAATAGGAATTGGTATTTATCCAGATTTTGTTCTCTCCCTATCCGTTGACAGGGTAGAGGCTCTCTTATCCAATTATTATCCTAAATAGGTTTGCTTTTTTTTACTCGTCTGCTCTATTAATGCAGAAATAAGTAAAAAAGTATAATTAGATCTATCTCGAATTTTTGAGAACCCTTTGAGAAGGCGTTCAAGGGGTTCTCAAATAAAACATAAAAGTAAAAACCTTCATTTCATGAAGGTTTTATTTTATGTAATCATTTAGGTGTTAATGTAAACGAACCATAACTATGTAAGCCTATTCCTAATAGATTTATACCAAAATAACAAATCCAAATTATAAGAAATCCTATCGAAGCTATAAGTGCAGAATTCGTACCCTTCCAATTTGTATTTGTTCTACTATGTAAATAAATTGCGAATATGGTCCAAGTAATAAATGCCCAAGTTTCCTTAGGATCCCAATTCCAATAGGATCCCCAGGCCTCATTAGCCCATACTGCTCCACAAAGAATACCTACGGTTAAAAGGGTAAATCCTAGGCTAATGACACGATAACTCCAAGAATCCAAACGCTCCGTTAATTGATATTTGTAATAATTTGGAAATGAAGGGACAGAGGTTCTTTTTAAAGCACTTCTTTTTGCATAAAAATATTTAATATCACTAAAGAAAAATGTTTTATTTAAAACATTTTTTTTCTTTTTAGAAAAGAAATGGAAATTATTTCGAAATCTAATGATTAGAATAGCGGCAGATAATAAGGATCCGCACAAAAGAGTTGCATAGCTTAATAACATCATACTGACATGCATCATTAACCACTGAGATTGTAGAGCAGGTACTAGTATCGTGGATTGATGCATTTCAGTTAAAGACCCGATGTGGCAAAGCCTTGCGTTAAAATAGTACTTGGCGTAGTTATTGTGCTTAAATCATTTTTAGAGTTCTGTATTTTAGGAATGGTATGAAGAATATACAGGGCCCATGAAAGGAAGATCAATGACTCATATAAATTACTTAATGGAAAATGTCCCGAGGAAGCCCAACGAGAAACTAAGAATCCTGTTATAGAGAAAAAAGTAACTATCATTCCTTTTTCTGACGAATCACGTAATCCTCCAAGTTCACGAACTAATAAGGTTATAAAATGAATCGTAATCACAATTGAAATCGTTGAGAAAGAGATATGAGTTAGTATATGTTCTAAAGTTGCAAATAGCATAAGGGGAAGGTCCCATTACAAAATTGTAAATTTCGAATTGATTTCTAATCTATTGTATTCTTTTTCAAGAATGCCGCCACTCGGATTCGAACCGAGATGCTTGAGCACTGCTTCCTAAGAGCAGCGTGTCTACCAATTTCACCATGGCGGCTAACTTCAAATAATAGGTAACTTAAAAGAATAATAGCTATTATCTTGGGAATCGTCGATATTGGGAAAGTCCATAAAATTTAGGAACATTAGAGTTTTCATTAAAATAGACTTCGTTTGGTAGTATCGTTTCCATTTTTTTTTTACAATAAACTCTTGCTTTGCCAATAGAAACACAAACACTGCTTGAAAGAGTTGGAATTTCTTTTTTCTAACTTGCAATTGTAGAACTAATTTTTTCTAATTAATTTCTCGTTTACATTTGAAAATTCTTTCAATACAATGAAAAAAATCCAAAAGGGTTTCTATTTAATGATGAAATTAAAATGGATAAATGGAAAAGGCTTTTTGGATTTTTTAAAAATTTCTAGAATGAAAGTCTTTATGCTCTTATTAATAAGATTTACTAACCTTATGATTTTGGAGAAGATAGGTGGAAGTTGTAAGTCCTATTGTAAGAATACTCCACTTTTCATAATTTTCATAATAGAATATGAGGATTCTATTATGAAAATTATGAAAAGTTCATTGATAGGAAAAGAATACTTAGCACACAGTATACCAAACAAAACTTTTTTTTCTTGTATATATAAGATAAGAGGGGTTTTTTGTTCTAAGAATATTGTACCGAGTAATTCGACACATAAAAGTACATTCAAAGAAGAATCAAAATTATTAAATAATTGGAATTCTTTTTTGATAAGTCAATTCATATTATTCCAAAATCTTATTATTTGTTTGTTGCCCAGAAAAACCCTTTGGTTTTGGATGCTCATTACCGCTCGAAAATGATCTTGATTTTACTAAAGAATAAGATTGTACTATGGAAAAATAAGTCTTTTTCTTCCAAATATTTTTACGAATACGCTTTTTTGACATTGAAGTACGTTTTTTTGGAACTGCCATTCAAAAAGGAAATTACTTTTTTCTAGTTGTATGTGAAAGACATCTATTGCTGCAAATCAATCCTTCTTTCTTCTTTTATTAGTATTTATACTTAGATACTGAAAGATACTTAAATTTTGAATTATTTTTTACTTCATTTTGTCTAATGCGGATAAGACAACAAGAATTTTTTAACATTTTTTCTTTATATATTTTATACTTGTTTTTTAATAATATAGAATATATAGAAAGGTTTCTCATTTAAATCTATTTATATCTATTTATATATCAAGTATACTCCATATATAGATATATGGTATGGAAGCCTATCCCCCATATAAGATAAGACGGGGGGATAAAAAGAAGGGAAAATGAAAATAGTTAATTAAGTTCAGAATGGTATTCCATAAAGGAAAGGAATTCCAATCAAAACAAAAAATACTGAGTCTCTTAAACAAGACATTCTAAAACTTAGGTAATTTATAGTCATTAGGATTTTAGTTCTATATGAAGTAAGGACTATTCGATAATTTCTTATAAACATAGGTTTTCATTGGAATTCACTCAATCAGTTAATTATGGAACAAGAGAGCTGTTTCATCTTTGTTTTAAAGAAATATAAAAATGAATTATGAATAGAAAGTAAAATGATTCCACTTTTTTTTTTTATTTTTATAAATATCTTTATTTAGTTAATAAAATAACTAGGTAACGAAGTTATTTTATTAACTTTTTTAATTTAACCAACTAAACCCATTCTTAATTTTTAATTATTTCAATGAGATAAATTTTGGAAAAATTAAGAATTTCAGTATTTTTTCTTATTCTTTTTATTTATTCTTTCAGAAAGAGATAAGAATTGGTTTGGTGAATCGGAAACAATTTTATAGAAAAATTGAAGTAAAAATTGAAGTAAAAATTGCAATTTCTTTTCTTATGGAACATACATATCAATATGCATGGGTAATCCCTCTTCTCCCACTTCCAGTTATTATGTCAATGGGATTTGGCCTTATTCTTATTCCTACAGCAACAAAAAATCTTCGTCGCATATGGGCTTTTCCTAGTGTTTTACTCTTAAGTATAGCTATGGTATTCTCAGTTCAACTGTCTATTCAACAAATAAATGGAAGTTCGATCTATCAATATCTATGGTCTTGGACCGTCAATAATGATTTTTCTTTAGAATTTGGATACTTGATTGACCCACTTACTTCTATTATGTTAATGCTAATTACTACTGTAGGAATCCTGGTTCTTATTTATAGTGATGGTTATATGTCTCACGATGAAGGATATTTGAGATTTTTTGTTTATATAAGTTTTTTCAATACTTCCATGTTGGGATTGGTTACTAGCTCCAATTTGATACAAATTTATTTTTTTTGGAACTCGTGGGAATGTGTTCTTATTTATTGATAGGCTTTTGGTTTACACGACCAATCGCAGCGAGTGCTTGTCAAAAAGCTTTTGTAACTAATCGTGTAGGGGATTTTGGTCTATTATTAGGAATTTTAGGTTTTTTTTGGATAACAGGTAGTTTAGAGTTTAGGGATTTGTTCAAAATAGCTAATAACTGGATTCCTAATAATGGAATTAACTCTTTACTTACTACTTTGTGTGCTTTTTTATTATTCCTTGGTGCAGTTGCGAAATCCGCACAATTCCCTCTTCACGTATGGTTACCCGATGCTATGGAAGGGCCCACTCCTATTTCGGCTCTTATACACGCAGCAACTATGGTTGCTGCGGGAATTTTTCTTCTAGCTCGACTTCTTCCTCTTTTCATATCTTTACCTTTGATAATGAGTTTTATTTCTTTAGTAGGTACAATAACACTATTCTTAGGAGCTACTTTAGCTCTTGCTCAGAGAGATATTAAAAGAAGCTTAGCCTATTCTACAATGTCTCAATTGGGTTATATGATGTTAGCTCTAGGTATAGGTTCTTATCAAGCTGCTTTATTCCATTTGATCACTCATGCTTATTCAAAAGCTTTATTGTTCTTGGGATCCGGATCCGTTATTCATTCAATGGAACCTCTTGTTGGATATTCACCAGATAAAAGTCAAAATATGGTTCTTATGGGCGGTTTAAGAAAATACATTCCAATCACAAGAACTACTTTTTTATGGGGTACACTTTCTCTTTGTGGTATTCCACCTCTTGCTTGTTTCTGGTCCAAAGATGAAATCCTTAGTAATAGTTGGTTGTATTCGCCCTTTTTTGGAATAATAGCCTCCTTTACTGCAGGATTAACTGCCTTTTATATGTTTCGGATATATTTACTTACATTTGATGGGTATTTGCGTGTTCATTTTCAAAATTACAGTAGCACTAAAGAGAGTTCCTTGTATTCAATATCCTTATGGGGAAAAAGGATACCCAAAGGAGTGAATAGGGATTTCGTTTTATCAACAACGAAGAGTGGAGTTTCTTTTTTTTCACAAAATATACCAAAAATTCAAGGTAATACAAGAAATAGGATAGGATCCTTTACTACGTCTTTTGGGGCTAAAAACACTTTTGCCTATCCGCATGAAACGGGAAATACTATGTTATTTCCTCTTCTTATATTACTACTTTTCACTTTGTTCATTGGATTCATAGGAATCTCTTTTGATAATGGAGGAATTGGTAATGGAATAGCAGAGTTAACCATATTATCAAAGTGGTTAACTCCCTCAATAAACTTTACCCAGGAAAGTTCTAATTCTTTTGTAAATTCATATGAATTTATTACTAATGCAATTTCTTCTGTAAGTCTAGCTATCTTTGGTTTATTCATAGCATATATCTTCTATGGATCCGCTTATTCTTTTTTTCAGAATTTGGATTTAATAAACTCTTTTACAAAGGAAATCCTAAAAAGAATTTTTAGATCAAGTAAAAAAAAATATATACAGTTGGTCATATAATCGTGGTTATATAGATATTTTCTATACTAGGGTCTTTACCCTCGGTATAAGAGGGTTAACCGAACTCACGGAGTTTTTTGATAAGGGTGTTATTGATGGAATTACCAATGGAGTGGGTCTTGCTAGTTTTTGTATAGGAGAGGAAATTAAATATGTAGGGGGAGGTCGAATCTCGTCTTATTTATTCTTTTTTTTATGTTATGTATCTGTGTTTTTATTCTTTTTTCTTTCTTAAGTTAAGGAATTTACAACTCCCTTTCTACAATCTCTCTATATCCTTGT
The DNA here is from genome assembly GCF_002575655.3 of Aegilops tauschii subsp. strangulata. Classification (NCBI taxonomy): domain Eukaryota; kingdom Viridiplantae; phylum Streptophyta; class Magnoliopsida; order Poales; family Poaceae; genus Aegilops; species Aegilops tauschii. Next base: position 25,762 of record NW_027332990.1, read on the forward strand.
TACATAAGGTAAGTATTGTATAATAGTTCGGTTTTCCGCGATTTTTTCCATTCCTCTGTGTAAATAGCCTAATATGGGTTCACAATCAATAACATCCTCACCATCGAGAGTAACGATCAGTCGAAGAACACCATGCATTGATGGGTGTTGAGGGCCCATATTGACTATCATGAGATCTTTTCTTGTAAGCGGTAGACTCATATCCTTTCTTCCTTAATTCATTATTCCATGAAAATGGATTATTCCATGAATTCCTCAAAGCGAGGCTCATCAAAATGAAAAATCTAAGACTACTATAAGACTACTAAAAAAATAATAAAACAAGAAAAAAATTTGAACGATTAAATTACTGCTCCCGAATATTCAACTGACCGATTAATTTCTTATAACGTACTCT
>NW_027332992.1:0-39409 GCF_002575655.3 Aegilops tauschii subsp. strangulata
CATGAGGAAGTGGTATCTCTTTAGGATCCACCCCAGCGTCAAGAAATTGGTTAATTGGTAAAGATACATGAATTTGGTGCCCCGCCCAAGAAAGAGACCCAAGTCCTAATAATCCCGCTAAGTGGTGATTCAACATGGATTCTACATCTTGGAACCAGGCCAATTTGGGAGCGCTTTGTGATAATGGAACCAACCAGCAAAAAGCATTAACGCTGCAAAAATCAATGCACCAATTGCAGTACAATAGAGTTGTAATTCACTAGTTATTCCAGATGCTCGCCAAAGCTGAAAAAAACCAGAGGTTATTTGGATTCCTCGGAAACCCCCGCCTACATCACCATTCAATATTTCTTGCCCTACTATAGGCCAAACTACCTGAGCACTGGGTCCAATGTGAGTAGGATCACTTAGCCATGCTTCATAATTGGAAAAACGGGCGCCATGAAAGTACATGCCACTCACCAAAGAAAGATAATGGAAAGTTGCCCGAAATGAGCACTAAAGACTTTTCGAGAAATCTCCTCCAAATCACCAGTATGACTATCGAAATCGTGAGCATCAGCATGTAGGTTCCAGATCCAAGTGGTAGTATCAGGGCCCTTAGCTAGTGTTCTTGAGAAATGGCCGGGGTCTGGCCCATTCCTCAAAAGATGTTTTTACAGGATCCCTATCCACAACAATTTTTACTTCTGGTTCCGGCGAACGAATAATCATTAAGTCCTCCTCTTTCCGGACAAGACATACAAAGAGACCCGCCAACTGTCTTTTTAGTGAATCTTTGAAAGATATATATTTTGAAAGATAGATTTTGGAAAGATAGATTTGAAAGATAGATATTGTGATTAGTTCTTTTCTTTACTATCTACCATCCTTCTATTTTTTTTTAGTTATTCACTGGAGCAATTATATATTGAAGTCAATCCGAGGCAAGTGTTCGGGTCTATTATGACATAAAGATTAGGTGCCTAACGGACATTGTTTATCTTGAAAAACAAATATTTCTCGACGTAAGAAAAAAATCTTTTTTATTTTTAATTTAAGAAAACTAGTGTATTTTTTTTTGAGGGCATAAGCTCCTATCTATATCTACTTTCCTTGAGCATAATATAGGGTTTTTTATTTGATTCTAAATTCCAAGATAACTCATTAGAATTATTAATAAGATGGTCCTAATATATTAGCAATATTTAGATTGCCCCCTCTTTTTATTTCAGTTTATTACTTCTATTCTAGACCCTATCCCTATGGTTTATTCTTATGAAATATCATATAAAATAGAAGGTATAAGAAATGGATATAATGAAATTCTTGATTCGATCTTACGACCTAATTTATTTGATTAATGGATCAACAACCAAACCACCCATTTTATGAAAAAGAAGGAGCATGGTCTTATTCAAATTCAAAGCGCTTCGTAATCTTCAACCAGTTCTGTGCTTCAATATAATTTCCCGGAGTAAGCGCTATAGCTTGTTTCCAATATTCAGCAGCTTGATCAAACCAAGCTTCCCGCAATTTCCGAATCACCCTGTAGAATGGCCTGTTCTCCTCGGTCGGAATAGGAAGTTCCTTCCCTTAGAACCGTACTTGAGAGTTTCCTACCTCATACGGCTCAGAAATTGCTATCTGAATTTCCCCTATCTTAACTGAATTCGATTTATCAAAAATCGATCCAATTTGTTCTTGGGTTAAGCAGAAGAAATTAATTACCTAAGTTTCAAACCCTAATTTTTATCAATAATCAGTTTGATCTTTTTTCCCACCTTCAGAAGAATGAAGCATAGATAGATATAGAGCCTTCGTTCAAATTTTCTGAAAGGTAACTATCCCGTTTTCATATATGAAATCTCTATAGAATCCTTGAAAAAGACTTTTTTCCATAAGAAAGAAAAAAGAACTTACTATCTTTGGATCTGATACTACACCGCTGCTTAATCCCTTAGTGGATCGGCTCTATTACATAAGCGGATTCCTAAATTTTGCCCCATATCATGGGATAAGTAAGCAGTTTTTTTTAGTTGTATCGACCCAGTCGCTCACTAATTGATCTTTACGGTGCTTTCTCTATCAATTTGAGAACTTTATCCATAGAGTAGTAGTATAGGCCATACTTTCTTCGTTTTTTGATTCTCGTGAAGTGTCCTTCCTTCCTACAGCTGATAGGGAAAAATCGTTGTTTTTACGATCCCTATGTAGAAAGCCCTTTTTTCTAGTATTTACTAGAAAATTTGATCCTCTCTTTTTTTTTTTCTTTCTATAGTGGAGATAGTCGCACGTAATGACAGATCACGGCCATATTATTAAAAGCTTGCGGTAAGAAGGGGTTTCGTTCTAGTGCCCGGAAATAATATTCCAAAGCCTTTGTATGCTCTCCATTGCTTGTGTGTATAAGGCCTATGTTATAGAGTATATAACTTCGATCATAGGGATCGATTTCTAGTCGCGTAGCTTCATAATAATTTTGCAAAGCTTCCGCATAATTTCCTTCGGATTGAGCCAACATCCGTTACGGTCGTTCATTCTATTCAAAAAATCTCCGTTCCAAAACCGTACATGAGGTTTTCATCTCATACGGCTCCTCCCTTCTGTACATAATAGTACTAAGCGAAATAATCTATAGAATCAAAATAGAATTAGTCCCGTCTCATTATGAACCGAAAGGGGCTGGTATTTTTCCAAGAAATCTCTAGCCAACCTTCCCACAAGAGGTTTTTCTTAACACCAATGAATTCTATTAATGCTAGAGGAAAACGATAGCTCCAATAATTTCTTTGTTCTCAACGCCTCCTATTTAGAGGAATTAGCTACTTCAACGATCTTTGATGGTTATAGGGGTATCCAAAGTACAAACCTGATGGTTGTTTGTTATCCAACCATTCTTCCCAGCCCTGATACCGATCAGGAAAGGGGTAATTTCTAACAAAGTTTTTCTCTTGTTGATTCCTATTTCTAGGTGTAGTGCTTTTCTCCCCTATGCTGCCTACGGATACTAATAGAGTAGGATTGGCCTGTAATCCATACCATACCATATCCTGTAGGTGTAACCTTTCGCTCAATACTCAAATCTACAATTGAAGTATCTGAAGCCGCATCAATCGAGGATACACGACGGAAGGAATTGTTAGTTCGCCTCACCTTCCCGAAGCGTGGGTTTGTTTGCTTTACAAATTTGGTTCTCTCTATGCCAACCCCCTCTCTTTTTCGTAAGACTGAGGTATAGGTAGGGCTAAAAAAAAGCAAAAAAAAAGAGTCAAATCGCACCATCTCTATAATAAGTAATGCCTTTTTTTCTCCTGAGGTTGTCGGAATTATTCGCAATAAAATATTGGCTACAATTGAGGAGGTCTTATCAATGAAATTTCCATTTACACGGGATCTAGGCATAATTCCCAACCCATTCTATATAGAATTGTTTTCATTCCTTCACAAAATAACATAAAAACAAACACATTCGATTCTTATAATTATAAATAGATTGATCCATATGCTCTACTCTAAATCCATATGCTTTAAATGGATAAGAGAGATAGAGATATGGATTTTCCGCTCAGCTCAAATTGTATCCTTTTCCTTCTGCTTGGACACGAAGAGATATGAAATATTTGACTAAGACTGGATTTCATTCCACTTTGCTATTTCTGAACAACAACTTATGTTATCAACTATTTCGTGTTTTCAAAGTTATTAATTGTCTCATACCCTATTTTTGATTTCGATAGTATGGTGTAGCGTATCTTATGCAAACGGAATTCTAAGGTTTCTTTATTTTATTATGCAATAAGAAGAATTCTTCCATTTTCTTTTTCTTTAGTTGCGGGAAAACCCAAATTAAAACTTTTTTTTTATAGCGAGCGCAATTTCTAGTAAAAAAATCCTGTATCCTTCCACTTAGATCAAAAGGAATTTTTCCAATAGAACTATGGAACCCCCGAGTGGTTGCGGTTGTACCTGTACTGCAGGAATAAGAAAACTCGCTATTCACTCAGTTTATTTTCCATAATAAGTTATGTAGGAGAGATGGCCGAGCGGTTCAAGGCGTAGCATTGGAACTGCTATGTAGACTTTTGTTTACCGAGGGTTCGAATCCCTCTCTTTCCGTTTTTCTTAATTCATCAACGTTAAGGATCACAATGTATCAAATCAAATAACAATTTTTTCCAGCAATAATATCTTATATTATCTTATTTTGATTTAATAGAAATTAGAAATTCTCTATAGCAAATTACTGTGGTATGTAAAATACACATAGAGGAAAAAAGAAAAAAGGATCCTAATCCTAGGTTAATCAATTTTAGCTAGTTGATGGGAAAATACAAATTAATGGTAATGGTCTTAGGGCGATTTAGTTCGGGGAAAGGGGAAGGGGAAGAAAATCTATGAACCTTTCCTTTTTCGTTAAGTTCAAGTCTGACGAGAGTAATATTCTACAACTAACAACTCATTTATTTTGAGACCGACCCACTTCCTATCTAGGATTTTATTTACTAGTCCTTTATATTCCAACGTGTCAATCGCCAAATGCTTTGGCAATTTCCCCGGGTCCGATGAAGCAATATAATTTTGAACCAGACCTTTTGATCTTTGGTTATCTTTCGTAGTAATAATATCTCGGGGTTTGCAACGAAAACTTGGTATATTGACTATACGACCATTAACTAAAATATGTCTATGGTTGACTAATTGGCGGGCCCCAGGAATGGTTGAAGCCATACCCAATCGAAAAAGGATATTATCCAAACGCATTTCAAGTAATTGTAGTAAAACCTGGCCTGTTGACCTTTTTGCTTTTCCAGCGATATGTACATATCTAAGTAATTGTCGTTCTGTCAGACCATAATGAAAACGCAATTTCTGTTTTTCTTGAAGACGAATACGATATTGCTCCTTTTTCCCAGAATTGAATTTTTTTTTAAGATTACTTCCGGATTTAGGTGTTTTTCTAGTGAGTCCTGGTAAAGCTCCCAGACGGCGTATTTTTTTTAAACGAGGTCCTCGATAACGGGACATGAAGACTCCTTTTTTATTTTATTGAAATTTCATTTTACACAATTAATTTCATTGTATTTACATTACAGAATACATCGAAATTAAAACTGAATTAAACTACAGGATAAACAGAGTAAAATCAACTAAAGTACCCAAAAAAATGGAATTTCATCAAAATCTTTATTTTTTGTATATATATTATTTATTTTATTGTTTTGTATCTAGCAAAATTGTAAGGTAAAAAAACATAAAAGATCCTGGATTCTCCATTTAATTCGGAAAAAAAGAGATTCTTGTTCGTAGAACATCGATAGAGAAAAAAAAAAGCCGACTATCGGATTTGAACCGATGACCCTCGCATTACAAATGCGATGCTCTAACCTCTGAGCTAAGTGGGCTTACATAACGGAAATAGTGTAACAAATAGAAATAGGTATAGTATAGGAAATCCGTAAAATCTCAGATATTAGTTATTAATCTTAGCTATTAACTAGTTCTAAATTTGAAGTTATACTTATAAAAATAAAAAAATACTAAAACTTCTTAAGATAAAGTTAGCTTGATATGCTTAACTATAGGATATTAAAAAATAAAATTATAGAATTTATTGGTATTTTCATTTGATCATTATAGACTTTATTATTTGTTAATAATTTGAGGATTAATATTTCACTAAGGGGAACATAGAGTCAGAGTAAATAAAATTGCTAATTCTGATTAGAAAAAAAAGAATAAATATCAAGCGTTATAGTATAATTTTGAATACTATAAAAAAGTAAGACGGGAGGTGGGGGAGATAAAACTTTTGGATATATTGATTCGGATTGAATTGCAAATACATCAAGGATAGAATCAATTCAATTCTGAATTGCAATAAGCAAGCGAGGTCTCTCAAATAGAGTCGAACTGAACTGCTAGACTACGTTGAGTGATGAACTCAATGATTCAAAAAAAAAACTAAGAGATGGATGAAATTACACAAGGAATCCTGGTCTCAAAGAAGAGGGAAATGGGGATATGGCGAAATCGGTAGACGCTACGGACTTGATTGTATTGAGCCTTGGTATGGAAACCTGCTAAGTGGTAACTTCCAAATTCAGAGAAACCCTGGAATTAAAAAAGGGCAATCCTGAGCCAAATCCGTGTTTTGAGAAAACAAGGGGTTCTCGAACTAGAATACAAAGGAAAAGGATAGGTGCAGAGGACTCAATGGAAGCTGTTCTAACGAATCGAGTTAATTACGTTGTGTTGTTAGTGGAATTCCTTCTAATTCTAAATTAGAGAAAGAGGGGTTTTTATACCTTATACATTTAATAAACACGTATAGATACTGACATAGCAAACGATTAATCACAGAACTCATATTATATTATAATTATAATATAGGTTCTTTATCTTTTTTAAAAATGAAATTAGAAATGATAATGATTATGAAATAAAAAACTCATATCATAATTTTTTTTTTCATTATTGTGAATCCACTCCAATCGAATATTGAATAATCAAATTCTTCAATTCAAATTCAAAGTTTTCGAGATCTTTAAAAAAGTGGATTAATCGGACGAGGACAAAGAGAGAGTCCCATTCTACATGTAATACTGACAACAATGAAATTTCTAGTAAAAGGAAAATCCGTCGACTTTATAAGTTGTGAGGGTTCAAGTCCCTCTATCCCCAAATCCTCTTTTATTCCCTAACTATACTATATTATTATTATTTATCCTCTTTTTTTTCTTTTTATCAATGCAATGGGTTTAAGATTCATTAGCTTTCTCATTCTACTCTTTCACAAAGGAATGCGAAGAGAACTCAATGGATCTTATCCTATTCATTGAATAGATTTCTTTTTTATTAGAGTATCGGCAAGAAATCTTGGTTATTCACTCTATTTTTAAGTTTTATTTAAGTAAACCATGCACAATGCATAGGACTACCCCCCCATTTTCAAATTTTAAATTTGAAATACTTTAATTAATTTTTAGTCCTTTTAATTGACATGATACAAATACTCTACTAGGATGATGCACAAGAAAAGGTCAGGATAGCTCAGTTGGTAGAGCAGAGGACTGAAAATCCTCGTGTCACCAGTTCAAATCTGGTTCCTGGCAGAGAAAAAAAAAAGATCCACCGAATAGGTATTGATCCAAATACCTCGAGATGGATTGTGATACATATTCATTAATAATATTTATTCATCTAAGTGGATAAATCTATAATATAAATATAGAGGCACTTCTTTTTAAAGAAGTTTTAAAATATATCTTTTCTTTATGATAAAGAAGGGGGTGAGATTCCCCTTTATTTTTTTGCGTTTCTTAATTTTGTATTCCGCTATTCCGACGAATATTTTTTTAGTCTTGCTTATCTTTATCTTATCTTATTTTCCTAGTTGTGCTAAGTAATGTGCGCGGTACAAAGTTCCTGGTAGAGAACTTCTTTGAGTCATCCTATTTTTCTGTTCATATGAAGGAAATTAATATGCGATTTTCAAAATAGGGGAATCCAAATGAAACCCTTTTTTTGCTCAGTCTATCTGGAATGCTTTTGTATAATTAGGAATTAATTATAAATAGGTATTCCGTTTCATCTAGGAAAAGAACCTAAAAATATTCCTTGACTTGAATAAAATCTGGAGTTGTGTTGTATAAGTGAGCATGAATTTCTTATCATTCAATGAGCATCTTGTATTTCATAAAAATTGGGGGTTATATAATCCTTACGTAAGGGCCAGCCTATCCAACTTTCAGGCATTAGGATACGTTTAAGGCGCGGATGATTATCATAAGAGATTCCCACCATATCATAAGATTCGCGTTCTTGAAATCGGCACTTCTCCAAATCCAGAAGACAGACGGAATTCTAGGATTATCCTTTTGGGCAAAGACTTTTATGCAGACTTCTTCTGGATTATCTATACCATATTGTATTCTCGTAAGATGATACACGCTAGCTAAAGATCCACCGGGTGCTACATCATAAGCACATTGGGAGCGTAAATAATTGTAACCATATACATATAAAATGACAGCAATGGAATCCCAATCCCCTGCTTTTATTTGTAAAGTCTCTATTCCTCGGTGATCAAAGCCCAAAGATCTATGAACCACCTCATGTTTGACTAGCCAATTAGATAACCAACCCTGCTGCATTGTCTTCATCTCTCCCTCTTTGTATAAATATTTCACATTTCGGATGCAAGTTTGAAAGATTGCCCTGCTTTTTATTTTTCTACACAAAAGAGCCCCTCTCCTAATTCACTATTTGTAGGAAGTACTGAACTTTTGGATTTGAAAAAAGTTTCAGAAGATATATCTAATGTAGATGGTGATTGATAGAGCAATTCTTGCTCATAAGTTCCTGTATGAGTACTGCGCCTAACATAAAGCTTGTGACTGGTAGTAAAACATCTATTTTTATTTTGAGATAGAGTTCGATCCTCAACTATTTCTCGCGATATCTTCTTACGAAGTTTTGTTAGGGCATCTATAACTGCCTCCGGTTTAGGTGGGCAGCCCGGCAAGTAGACATCCACAGGAATTAACTTATCAACTCCCCGAACAGTACTATAGGAATCCGTACTGAACATTCCCCTGTAATAGTACAGGCTCCCATAGCAATGACGTATTTTGGTTCAGGCATTTGCTCGTATAATCTCACTAAAGAGGGAGCCATTTTCATTGTTACCGTACCGGCTGTTAAAATTAGGTCTGCTTGCCTAGGACTGATCTTGGTACCAATCCATAACGATCAAAGTCGAATCGTGAGCCTATTAATGAAGCAAATTCAATGAAACAACAACTGGTACCGTATAGAAGGGGCCATAAACTGGAGAGTCTTGACCAATTCGAAAGATCATTTGGTGTAGTTGAAATAACAGAATTGGAACTTGTTTGGTCAAGTAAGGGGAAACTCAATCAAATTCATAACTGTCTCAATAGAATCTTTTCCTTCTTTTTTTTTGTCTAAATATTCAGTTAAGACCATTCCAAGGCTCCTTTTCGCCATGCATAAACTAAACCAACAACTAAGATAAGCACGAAAATCAAAGCTTCGATAAAAACGGATACACCCAATACGTCGAAACTCATTGCCCAAGGGTATAGAAAGACGGTTTCCACATCAAAAACAACAAAAACGAGCGCAAACATATAATAGCGTATTCGGAATTGTACCCAAGCCCCTCCCATGGGTTCTATACCCGATTCATAACTAGAAAGCTTCTCTGGTCCTTCACTAACCGGGGCTAAAAGTCCTGAAATCGAAAATGCCAAAATAGGAATAAGGCTTGCTATTATTAGAAATGTCCAAAAAATATCATATTCGTGAAGCAGAAACATAATGTACTCCCATTAATGTGGAATAGGCGGAACTTAAATTAGTCAATTCAATTCAGCATTGTCAATTTATCCAGAACTTCTCTCTTTTCCTCGGTGAAACAAGAATCTTTTTTGTTCAAACAAAAGCGCTTAGTTTAGCCTTTGTTTCCTCTGTGCTGCATCTTCTTTAAAGATTCATCCAATGGAATCCCAACTCCCTTTCTTTTGGATTTCCATTCTATTTAGATATGGTGTATGTAGATCTAATTCTTATATAAAGAAAACTTTCTCGTTTCACTTTGTCTCGCTTTCTCTAGAATCTCTAGAAAAAAGAATAGCTCTATCCTTTATTTAATATTTAATAATAAAATAATAAGAGACTATTAAATAAAAATGAGAATACTACTAAATTAGAACCTAATTAAGATAGTAGGACTAATCTATGCAGTATAATTAATGAGAAGTAATACTATAAAATAAAAATAAAGAACTCTATTTCAGAACTATGAGACAGAATATTCTGTTTTCTTATTTACTCTTTACTTTATTTTTTCTATTTAAAGTTGATCAATTTACATAATGTATCTATAAACAAAGTAATAAATATACTTAAAACAAAGTAGGAATTCGCAAAATGGATAAAATCATTGCAGTTATTATAGGGAAGTCTAGAGATATCCTATTTGAAGGAGGACGGGATTCAAATCAGGGAAAGGATCCTTTCTTCTATTGATTTGATAGAAATTCGTTTTTCTTTTCCTGTCTGTATGATTTTGATTTTCGATGAATGAGCCTTTGGTAATGCTTTTATCTCTATTCTATGTCGCAGGCGCCTATCCAGTCTATAAACAAATACTAATGAGAAAATGAAAACTATACTAAACTAAAGAAAACATAGGATAGAGATCCTAAAATCTAAAAAAGGGCATATTAGGGCTATACGGATTCGAACCGTAGACCTTCTCGGTAAAACAGATCAAACGGATTATTATCGAAATGATTTGAACTGTTTCAAAGACCCAACATGCATTTTTTTGCATTGGGCTCTTTCATAAACTGATTTAAAGATCAGTTAGTCCACCATAGTTTTTCTTTACGGAAAGATAATGAGATGGCTCCCTGTGCTCTGATTGATTTTTTGTATTATGATCTATCTAGGAGCAATACCAAAGTGTTTCAAAGGAGGATTACCTTGACTTAGGTCTGCCTCCGGTCTAAATTAAATCAACCTAAGTGAAATGGAGTCTCTATCGTTCCACTGCAAGAGTTAACTATGAGACTTCATACACCTTAAAGTTCATAGAACGAAAAGAAGTTTTTTGGAGGCCCTTATCCTCATTACGCCTAGCATTTAGTGGGCTGGATATTTACCTTATCAACTAGCAAATCCATAAGGGTTCTATTTGATTAGGCACCTGAATTGGCACCTGAATCGGACTGAACCGACTGTTTGTCAGGCTACTGTTCTCCTATTCTCTCGAATCTATGAAGTAAGACATTGATTTTGCAATAAGATCGATTATGTTCATTGCATAATAAGCTCCTTTGAAAAGCATTGGCGCACGTGTAAACGAGTTGCTCTACCGAACTGAGCTATAGCCCTTATCACAGATATCTTAACATATAGATAATTTCTTGTCAAGATGAATATTTTCTAATGCCAGAGGATACCCCTTTGATCTGTATCTGTTTAGTATTTAGTTTAGTATTTAGTATATAACAGACCAATAACAGAGCGGTATTGCTTAGAAAAGGGATTCAATATATAATCGATCGAAGTAATGGGTCTTCCTTTGTGGTGATAAATTGCCTACTTAACTCAGTGGTTAGAGTATTGCTTTCATACGGCGGGAGTCATTGGTTCAAATCCAATAGTAGGTAAGTAGGTAGAAAAATTACTAGATAGCATTGGACTTACTTCGCTTCACTATCTAATAACTTTTTCTACCCCTCTTCCCTTTTTCTTTGTATCAACTATAAACCACTGGATTGTCTTCAATTGGATGGGGGAATCCAATTGACAGCCTCGATTCGTATCCTAGCTCGTCTGAGAGCGAGCTTCGCTTCAACCAAATCTTTCGTACCCTCAGCTTTACTCAAGTTAGCTTCGGCTATTTCAAGTGCCTTTTGAGCTTCTTCCGGATCAATATCACTACCCAGTTCCGCATCATTTCCTAAAATGATGATCTCATTATTAACTATTCTCGCAAAACCGCTCCACAGAACCGCTGTTAACCATTGGTCGTTGAGGAGGCGTATTCTCAAAGGACCCATATCTACTGCTGTGTTAATGGGGGCGTGGTTTGGTAATACGCCAATTTGGCCACTATTAGTGGATAAAATGATTTCTTTCACTTCACAATCCCAAATAATTCGCTTAGGAGTCAGTACATAAAGATTTAATTTCATTTCTTCGATTTGTTCTCCTCTTCTAAGGTTATAGCTTTCGTGCTAGCTTCATCGATGTTACCCACCAAATAAAAAGCCTGTTCAGGTAGGCCGTCTAATTCTCCGGAAAGGATTAGTTGAAATCCCCTAATAGTTTCCGCAAGAGCAACATACTTTCCTGGAGAACCAGTAAAAACTTCTGCCACAAAGAACGGTTGTGATAAGAAACGCTCAATTTTTCTTGCTCTTGCTACAGTTAAACGATCCTCTTCCGATAATTCATCCAAGCCAAGAATTGCGATAATGTCCTGAAGTTCTTTGTAACGTTGTAAAGTTTCCTTAACTCTTTGCGCAGTTTCATAATGTTCGTTGCCAACGATCCGAGGCTGTAACATAGTCGAGGTTGAATCTAAAGGATCTACTGCTGGATAAATACCCTTGGAAGCTAATCCTCTGGAAAGTACGGTAGTAGCATCCAAATGTGCAAATGTTGTGGCAGGGGCAGGGTCGGTCAAATCGTCTGCAGGTACATAAACTGCTTGAATCGAAGTTATAGATCCCTTTTTAGTAGAAGCAATTCTTTCTTGCAAAGAACCCATTTCTGTACTAAGAGTAGGTTGATAACCCACTGCGGAGGGCATTCTCCCTAATAAAGCGGATACCTCTGATCCTGCTTGAACAAAACGAAAGATATTATCGATAAATAAAAGCACGTCTTGCTTATTAACATCTCGGAAATATTCCGCCATAGTTAGGGCAGTTAAACCAACTCTCATACGAGCTCCCGGTGGTTCATTCATTTGGCCATAGACTAGAGCTACCTTTGATTCCTCAATATTTTTTTCATTAATTACTCCGGATTCCTTCATTTCCATATAAAGATCATTTCCTTCACGAGTCCGTTCCCCTACTCCACCGAATACGGATACGCCCCCATGAGCTTTAGCAATGTTATTGATTAATTCCATGATCAGTACTGTTTTACCTACTCCAGCCCCCCCAAATAGTCCTATTTTTCCTCCACGTCGATAAGGAGCTAAAAGATCGACGACCTTAATACCTGTTTCAAAGATGGATAATTTCGTATCTAACTCGATAAAGGCAGGCGCAGATCTATGAATAGGGAACGTTGCACTACTATCTACAGGACCCAAATTGTCAACAGGCTCCCCAAGAACGTTGAAAATTCGTCCGAGAGTAGCTCCACCGACCGGAACACTGAGAGGAGCTCCCGTGTCAATCACTTCCATTCCTCTCATCAACCCGTCCGTAGCACTCATAGCTACAGCTCTAACTCGATTATTTCCTAATAATTGTTGTACCTCACAAGTCACATTAATTTGCTTATCGGCAGTGTCTCTACTCTGGACTACCAAAGCGTTATAAATATAAGGTAACTTGCCTGGGGGAAAAGTGACATCCAGCACGGGTCCAATAATTTGATCGATACGACCTGTACTTTTTTCTTCAATTGTGGAAACCCCGGGAGGAGAAGTAGTAGGATTGGTTCTCATAATTATCACATAATTAAAAAAAAGGAATTTGTCGAAATTTTTCTTTTTTTATTGTTGAATAATGCCAAATCAAATCAAAAAAAATCCAAAAGTAAAAAGGAAATGAATTAGTTAATTCAATAAGAGAGAAAAGGGGACCAGGACTTGATTTCGTTGCCCAAGCGAATCCCATTCAATCGTTTACTCATGGAATGAGTCCGTTGGAAAGTTCAATCAATCTTTTTTTCATATACATACATTTTGCCTTTTGTGGAGGATCTGTGCCTACTCTACTTTCCTATCTAGGACTTCGATATACAAAATATATACTACTGTGAAGCATAGATTGCTGTCAACAAAGAATTTTATTAGTATTTAGTTAGGTATTTGCATTCAAAATAAGAAAAGAGAACTATTAAGAACTTGTAAAATAAGGATTAGGAATTAATTTGGGTTGCGCTATATCTATCAAAGAGTATACAATAATTATGGATTTGGTAAATCAAATCCATGGTTTAATAACGAACCGTGTTAACTTACCATAACAACAACTCAATTCCTATCGAATTCCTATAGTGGAATTCCTATAGGATAGAACATACACAGGGTGTACGCATTATATATGAATGAAACATATTCATTAACCTAAGCATGCCCTCAATTTTCTTTAATGAGTTGATATTATATTAATTGAATATCCTTTTTTTTTGTTTTACGAGATTTTTTCTAAAGTTTCATTTACGCCTAATTAACATCGAGTAGACCCTGTTATTGTGAGAATTCTTAATTCAAGAGTTATAGGGAGGGACTTATGTCACCACAAACAGAAACTAAAGCAGGTGTTGGATTTCAAGCTGGTGTTAAAGATTATAAATTGACTTACTACACCCCAGAGTATGAAACTAAGGATACTGATATCTTGGCAGCATTCCGAGTAAGTCCTCAGCCTGGGGTTCCGCCCGAAGAAGCAGGGGCTGCAGTAGCTGCCGAATCTTCTACTGGTACATGGACAACTGTTTGGACTGATGGACTTACCAGTCTTGATCGTTACAAAGGACGATGCTATCACATCGAGCCTGTTGCTGGGGAAGACAACCAATGGATCTGTTATGTAGCTTATCCATTAGACCTATTTGAAGAGGGTTCCGTTACTAACATGTTTACTTCCATTGTAGGTAACGTATTTGGTTTCAAAGCCCTACGTGCTCTACGTTTGGAGGATCTACGAATTCCCCCTACTTATTCAAAAACTTTCCAAGGCCCGCCTCATGGTATCCAAGTTGAAAGAGATAAGTTGAACAAGTATGGTCGTCCTTTATTGGGATGTACTATTAAACCAAAATTGGGATTATCCGCAAAAAATTATGGTAGAGCGTGTTATGAGTGTCTACGTGGTGGACTTGATTTTACCAAAGATGATGAAAACGTAAACTCACAACCATTTATGCGCTGGAGAGACCGTTTTGTCTTTTGTGCCGAAGCTATTTATAAATCACAGGCCGAAACCGGTGAAATCAAGGGGCATTACTTGAATGCGACTGCGGGTACATGTGAAGAAATGATTAAGAGAGCTGTATTTGCAAGAGAATTAGGGGTTCCTATTGTAATGCATGACTACTTAACTGGGGGATTCACCGCAAATACTACTTTGGCTCATTATTGCCGCGACAATGGCCTACTTCTTCACATTCACCGTGCAATGCATGCAGTTATTGATAGACAGAAAAATCATGGTATGCATTTCCGTGTATTAGCTAAAGCATTGCGTATGTCTGGGGGAGATCATATCCACTCCGGTACAGTAGTAGGTAAGTTAGAAGGGGAACGCGAAATGACTTTAGGTTTTGTTGATTTATTGCGCGATGATTTTATTGAAAAAGATCGTGCTCGCGGTATCTTTTTCACTCAGGACTGGGTATCCATGCCAGGTGTTATACCGGTAGCTTCAGGTGGTATTCATGTTTGGCATATGCCAGCTCTGACCGAAATCTTTGGGGACGATTCTGTATTACAATTTGGTGGAGGAACTTTAGGACATCCTTGGGGAAATGCACCTGGTGCAGCAGCTAATCGAGTGGCTTTAGAAGCCTGTGTACAAGCTCGTAACGAAGGGCGCGATCTTGCTCGCGAAGGTAATGAAATTATCCGAGCAGCTTGCAAATGGAGTCCTGAACTAGCCGCAGCTTGTGAAGTATGGAAGGCGATCAAATTCGAGTTCGAGCCGGTAGATACTATTGATTAACTAGATAAAACTAAAGATAAAGAAGGTATAAATAAAAAAGAAACGAAATAAAAAGAGAAAAAAATCAGTTATGAAATGCAGTAATTCTTCTTTATTCTTCTAATTGATTGCAATTAAACTCGGCTCAATCTTTTTTAGAAAAAAAAAAGATTGAGCCGAATAAAAATAGATCATGATATGATCATGAGACTTGACAAATCGAGATTCGTCTATTCTATATATCTAGAATATATATATTAAGGTATAATACAATAAAGAAATACAAATAAAATAATAAAATAATAAAATATAGTATTATCAATTGTATGCGCTTCTAGAGAAGTATGTATGCAGGAAGTAAATTCTAACCGCTTTCTTTTGAATCCAATTTCAAATTAGATTAGAAAGATAGAAAGGCCATGAGGATGGGAAAATCAAAATAAAATCTTTTTAATTAGTTCTCCTTTTTTGGAATTTTCTTATTATCCTTTCATTTTTTTTACAGAATATTTTTCAAACTAAAAATAAAAAATACAATACAATAGTCAATATTCCTTATAATAGATATACTTAATTATATCATAAGAATCTTAAGATATTTTTCGACTAGATAGAAATAGTAAATTTGAATTGAGACACCTATTCCATGACGGATTTAAACTTACCTTCTATTTTCGTGCCTTTAGTAGGCTTAGTATTTCCGGCAATTGCAATGACTTCTTTATTTCTTTATGTGCAAAAAAATAAGATTGTCTAGTATTTTTTAGTGTAAGTAATATAATATGGTAGGGTATGTGGCTTTTTCTACACACACTTTCTACACACAAATGAAAAACGGTTATGGATGCGGATATAGGCTACGAGCATAAATGCATGAATATGCAGAGCCAGGTATAGCGAGTTTTATTTTATTTATTTTAATTGAATCAACGAATATTTTTTGAATAGAAAGTCAATGTATCTAACCTATTATTTCACAGGAGTACTAGTTGCTGAAGGCGATTTCAGAATCAAAAAAAGTAAAGTCAAAATTATTTAGCTTATTCTCTCAATTTCAATCGACCGCTGCTGGATTTAGTATATCTAATATGAATTGGCGATCAGAACACATATGGGTAGAACTTCTAAAAGGTTCTCGAAAAAGGGGTAATTTTTTCTGGGCCTGTATTCTTTTTCTAGGTTCACTAGGATTCTTATCGGTTGGGATTTCCAGTTATCTTGGTAAGAATATTATATCTATACTTCCATCTCAAGAAATTCTTTTTTTTCCGCAGGGGGTCGTGATGTCTTTCTACGGAATCGCAGGCCTATTCATTAGCTCCTACTTGTGGTGTACTATTTTGTGGAATGTAGGTAGTGGTTATGACCGATTCGATAGAAAAGAGGGAATAGTGTGCATTTTTCGTTGGGGATTCCCTGGAATAAAACGTCGCGTCTTCCTTCGATTCCTTATGCGGGATATCCAATCAATTAGAATTCAGGTTAAAGAGGGTCTTTATCCTCGTCGTATTCTTTATATGGAAATCCGGGGCCAGGGGATCATTCCCTTGACTCGTACTGATGATCAATTTTTTACTCCACGAGAAATTGAACAAAAAGCTGCCGAATTGGCCTATTTCTTGCGCGTACCAATTGAAGTATTTTGAGGTATCTTTTTTGAACTGAGTTGAATGAAGAAAAGAAGAATTGGAAGAAGAAAAGTTTTCTCAACACGGGGAGGAAGTCCCTTCTAAATTGGATTTGTTATTGTAAGGGGATTTTTAAGTATTTATCTAAAGGAAGGAACAAACGAGGATAAGAGAAATTTGCTTTTAATTTTTTTTTATCCAAGTGAGATATATCGCATACTATTCTTCTTTTTTCATCCGAAAGGGCTTTTTTTTTATTCTATTTCACTATTTCATTCCATCTAGATCTAAGAAAGAACCCAATGCACTGAAATTCCACTACTAACTAATATACAAAAAAGAAGAATAGATACAGGGTATCAAACCTATATAGTTTTTGCTTCAAAGAAATAGAAATATCATGAAATAGAAATATCATCATATAGAGTCAGGGAATGGAATAGAGTCAGCGAATGAAGCATATTCATTAACAACTCCATTTACGGATCAAAAATGAAAAAAAAGAAAGCATTGCCTTCTTTACTATATCTTGTATTTATCGTACTTTTGCCTTGGGGGGTCTCTTCCTCATTTAACAAATGTCTGGAACTTTGGATTAAGAATTGGTGGAATACCAGGCAATCCGAAACTCTCTTAACTGATATTCAAGAGAAAAGGATTCTAGAAAGATTCATAGAATTAGAAGAACTTTCTCTCTTGGACGAGATGATAAAAGGGAAACTAAAGACACATGTACAAAAACCTCCTACAGGAATACACAAGGAAATAATACAATGGGTCAAAATAAATAATGAGGATCATCTCCATACCATTTTGCATTTCTCGACAAATATAATCTGTTTGGCTATTCTAAGTGGTTCTTTTTTTCTGGGTAAAGAGGAACTTGTCATTTTGAATTCTTGGGTTCAGGAATTCTTCTATAATTTAAATGACTCAATAAAAGCTTTTTTTATTCTTTTAGTTACTGATTTTTTTGTTGGATTTCACTCCACCCGTGGTTGGGAACTAGTAATTCGTTGGGTCTACAACGATTTTGGATGGGCTCCTAACGAGCTTATTTTCACTATTTTTGTTTGTAGTTTTCCAGTAATTCTAGATACATGTTTGAAATTTTGGGTCTTTTTTTGTTTAAATCGTCTATCTCCTTCGCTTGTAGTCATTTATCATTCAATTAGTGAAGCATAAATTCATTTGATCTCCCGATATTAATATTAATCAAATTAGCAAGCATCTTTTTTTAGAAAGAAAGCCCTTTTCCATTTTAGCAAAATTCTTTCTATTTATACCTACTTTAAGGTATTCATCATTGCAGTACAACTGTTGCAGTAGAATGACAACAGATTCGTGTATAGGGAACTAGATTAGCTTAGCTACCTATCTAATTTATTGTAGAAATTCTGGGATCTGCGATTGGACATGGAAAATAGAAATACTTTTTCTTGGGTAAAGGAACAGATAACTCGATCGATTTCTGTAGCGATCATGATATACGTAATAACTCGGACATCTATTTCAAATGCATATCCCATTTTTGCGCAGCAGGGTTATGAAAACCCACGAGAAGCAACTGGACGAATTGTATGTGCCAATTGCCATTTAGCTAGCAAGCCCGTCGATATTGAAGTTCCCCAAGCTGTGCTTCCCGATACTGTATTTGAAGCAGTTCTTCGAATTCCTTATGATATGCAATTGAAACAAGTTCTTGCTAATGGAAAAAAGGGAGGGTTGAATGTAGGTGCTGTTCTTATTTTGCCCGAGGGATTCGAATTAGCGCCGCCCGATCGTATTTCCCCTGAGTTAAAAGAAAAGATAGGAAATCTTGCTTTTCAGAGTTATCGTCCCGATAAAAAAAACATTCTTGTGATAGGCCCTGTTCCCGGTAAGAAATATAGTGAAATTGTCTTTCCCATTCTTTCCCCTGATCCTGCTACGAAGAAAGATGCTCATTTCTTAAAATATCCCATATATGTAGGGGGAAACCGAGGAAGAGGACAGATCTATCCTGATGGTAGCAAGAGTAACAATACAGTCTATAATGCTACGTCAACAGGTATAGTAAGAAAAATACTACGTAAAGAAAAGGGGGGGTATGAAATATCCATAGTTGATGCATCAGATGGACGCCAAGTGATTGATATTATACCTCCCGGACCAGAACTTCTTGTTTCAGAGGGGGAATCCATCAAGCTTGATCAACCATTAACAAGCAATCCTAATGTGGGAGGTTTTGGTCAGGGGGACGCAGAAATCGTGCTTCAGGATCCATTACGTGTCCAAGGCCTTTTGTTCTTCTTCGCATCCGTTATTTTGGCACAAGTTTTTTTGGTTCTCAAAAAGAAACAGTTTGAAAAGGTTCAATTGTACGAAATGAATTTCTAGGTCCCGGGATTTCTTACCATCAAGTTGGTAAAAAGCCTCGATTTATTGGCAATTGCTAGAATTATCTATGATCTATTTTGGAAATCCTTTTTTTGTTTAGACTGCTTTTTGTTTATGAGATGTCTGGAATTCCTTATTTATATCCCATGCAAAAGAAGAGAATCCAAGGCAAAGGCGAGAACAATAAAATTAAAATTTCTTCCTTTTCGGAGGGATTGCAGGTCTTCTTAATCGTCTATTCGGCACAAGAAAAAGGCTTTTTCTTGTGCCGATTCTTCTTGTATCAAAATAAGAATCCTTTTTCTTCCTAATTCGTCAAAGATTACTATTTCTTCTTTATTCGGGTCTGTCTCTTGGACCTCTTTTTCTTTTGCTTAGGTTTAGCCGAGGTAGTGGACAAACAGAGGGGAAGAAAATATGGCGGGGGAAAAATTTCTTGTGATTGTGAGCAAATTGCTTGGCTTGTTTAATTAAGTTCAACTTCAAATTTACAGAAATTTTGCAAAAAAAAAGTAAACTCTTCCATTGAAGGTTTTTTTTATTTTTAGGCTAGTTGAATAGTTTTGATTAAGGTTTTATTAGTTTATTACTCGAAACTAAATCAAGGATTTTCAGGATACTTCCTTCGTGGAATAAGATATTGGATCCTCGAGTGATCTCTTTTTCTTGTTGCTTCATAAGAGTGAATCGAATAGATTCAATTCGCGTTATAAGAGTAAAAATTCCGCGGGTCCTTTCCGCTCTAATCAGATAAAGGGGGGTAAGGACCCGCTAAGCTCCTACTTTTTCATGTTTACAATCTGGTCCCTCCGATTACTATAGAGATGAACCCAATCCAGAATATGAACCATAAAAGAAAACACCTACTAAACCAATCACAGCAATACCAGCTACAGTACCTATCAGCCAAAGAGGAATTCTTCCAGTAGTATCGGCCATTTCCCCTACTTTCCTCCACATTTTATCAATTGGTCATGCTAGAGACAAAAACAGTCATGGGTAGTTATAAGGATGGTATCCTTCCAAATGGGATAAGAGAATTCTTATTAGTCTCTTTCTTTCTCTCAATTGAAGAAGTAATTGGAAAATAAAACAGCAAGTACAAAAATGAGTAATAAACCCCAGTATAGACTGGTACGATTCAATTCAACATTTTGTTCATTCGGGTTTGATTGTGTCATAGTTCTATAGTTGGAATTTGTTTTATCGTTGGATGAACTGCATTGCTGATATTGATCCCAAGAAAAAAACAGTAGGTACAGCTAGTCCGTGAATAGCCAGCCATCGCACTGTAAAAATAGGATAGGTTCGATCTATGGTCATTGAGGGCCTCCTAAAAGGATCTACTAAATTCATCGAGTTGTTCTAAAGAATCAAAACGGTCGGTTATTAACGGAATTCCTTGTCGGCTTTCCGTGAAATACTCGTTTGGCCTAGGACTTCCAAACACGTCATAAGCTAAACCCGTACTGACAAATAACCAACCCGCAATGAATAGGGAAGGTATAGTAATGCTATGAATAACCCAGTATCGAATACTGGTAATAATATCAGCAAAAGAACGTTCTCCCGTGCTTCCAGACATGCTGAACTCCCAAAATTTTTGTACATTCAAAAAAGGAATTGATTCCGTAAAAGATGGGATCGACCAGTAAATAGAAAATTACTGATATTTCATCCTTGTGAGATTGTCAATTTTGTACCAAAGGTGTATTTTGAGTATACCGAATTAGTATAGCTATCCTTCCTATGGCACAGCAATCTGGTTTTGCCTGGTTCCGAAACATAATTACTTTTTTATTTTTTTTGTCTATAGGTAAGCTATATGTTATTCAAGGCATCAATAGAAAACCCCATTTTTGTAGGTTCTACTTACTTTTCATTGGCTTCGGAATATATAGAGTAATTCGGAATAGCAGCCAAAATCTTGGGAAAATCTAAGTTAATGATCAATAGGTTTGGATAAATAATTTAGGAAGGATATTCTCATACTGACACAATACAAGGACAAGTATATGTGAAATCTATCCTTTCATAATTCGTAATTCATCCTTGTATTGTTTGTTGGATTAGGTCTAACTTTCTTGACCAAACTGCGAGCGCGGAACTTTACGAGATGAAATAGGGAAAGACAGAAGATAGAATAGAACTTAAAAGGATAATTGAAGTGACTCGTCTTCGAATCTACTTTGGTTGGAGTTCGAAAAAGGAATAAAAATAAAGTAAATTCAAGGAAGAGCTTTCTTTTTTTTTTTAACAGCCCCTTGGCAGGTCGTGGAATGCTTTTGTTCTCCTCTTATTCCATATGGAATACAATCAGTTAAAATAAGAAGGAATAGGGGAATATTCGATCGTTCACTCCAAAACGAGGGTCCTATTGAAAAAGAAATTATCCAAAATAGAAAGAAGTTTTTTTTTCAAATTCAATTGTTTATTTATCTCTTATTCAAAAATTTCCCTGAAAATTGAATGAAAAAATGAAATTCAATGGGGTTAGATGATCTAGTTCTTAATATTATTACTTTACTCAATTGACAAATTCCACAACAAATCTCTTGATTCGGAATTAGGGACTCATGTATCATCTGATGAATCCACTTTCTTTTACACTTCTGTATCTTACTCTACCTTGTTTTTTAGTATTATCTAAAATAACTGATGAATTCTGAATTTTCCATAACTTAGGTAAATGCTTTACCAACATATGTAGTGTAGTAAAAAAAAATAAATGGAATTTAACTCTTTCATGCTTACTTTAACTAGTTATTTTGGTTTTCTACTGGCTGCTTTAACTATAACCCCAGCTCTATTTATTGGCTTGAACAAGATACGCCTTATTTGAATTGACTGAATAATTATAATTCAGAAAAGAAAAATCTTTCTTTGGGATTCCTGGCATTCTACGACTCTTTTCCAGACTAATTAGGAATTCTTTTCTTGGTCATTGAGATTCGTGGATAATTTAGAGTACTATTTAGGGATAGATCGTACCTCTTTTTTTATCCCCTCGAACAAATCGAAATGATTGAAGTTTTTCTATTTGGAATCGTCTTAGGCCTAATTCCTATTACTTTAGCGGGATTATTCGTGACTGCGTATTTGCAATACAGGCGTGGGGATCAGTTGGATCTTTGATTGAGTCATTTTTTTTTGATTGACCTCCTCCAGACCAGAGAGGAGGTCAAATTGAAATTGGAGTTACAATTCAATTTTGTTAAGTTATTTTACTCTGCTTCGACATAAAATAGATGGAATCACGCTCTGTAGGATTTGAACCTACGACATCGGGTTTTGGAGACCCGCGTTCTACCGAACTGAACTAAGAGCGCTTTCATTCATTCAAAAAGAAAATCTTTTTCTATTCCTAATGTATCTCACGTACGTATAGTCTCCACAAATTCAAGTTATACCCACTTTACTTTAATTGATCTCGTCGCTACTGCCTATAAAGAAGAAAGAAGTAATAGGTAGGGATGACAGGATTTGAACCTGTGACATTTTGTACCCAAAACAAACGCGCTACCAAGCTGCGCTACATCCCTTTTCCAAATTAAATTGTTGTACAATGCCATTGTACACAATTCCTGTCTTCTTTTCCACATCATAATTTTCTTCTTCTTTCTATTTTCTTCTTCTTTCTTTCTCTATCTATATATAGAACCCTCGTGTCATTTCTTCTTTTTGGTCTCATATAATTAAGGAATTATATACATATAAAATCCAATATAATTTCGCCTATAAAAGAAGGATTACTTTTCCTTGCTAATATATAGGAAGAAGGGGTCATCTTTTTCTTTTTTAGGGATAGGAAAATTTCGTCGATATGGTTCATTTTATATATAGCATAACAATCTTGGGCAAGAGTTTATGATCATATATGTATTCCAACAAGGAAGGAGGATTTTCAATGCGGGATATAAAAACATATCTCTCTGTAGCACCCGTGCTAAGTACTCTATGGTTTGGTGCTTTAGCAGGTTTATTGATAGAAATTAATCGTTTATTCCCAGATGCTTTGTCATTCCCTTTTTTTTAATTCTAGTTATTGCTATGGGAGGGATAGATTTCTTCGTGATATGACAAAATTTGATCCTTTTCAATCTTTTTTTAGTATCGGAAGGAAAAAGAAAGAAAAGATGGATTGGGTTGAACCTCAGAGTCATTAAAAATTTTGTAAACCCCATTTTTGAAAATAGAAATTCAATTTAAAGGGGTACCCAAGCTAAATAAGGCCTCAGAAATCAGAGCATAGAAAAGGTGGGGCTGGCTAATTAAATGAAAGGATTTCGAACCAAAATCTTTGCTAATTCGACAAGGATTGTATTCTTTAATTATTTCTCTATTTTTTATTACTTAATTTAAGAATAAAAAAAAATTATTCTAATGAATTTTATTCTTCTTCTTCGGATTCAAAATAGAAGAATAAAAGAATAAGTAGAAGAATTAAGTTAAGTCAATCCAAAAAGAAAAGGAGGTTCATGGCCAAGGGAAAAGATGTTAGAATCAGAGTTATTTTGGAATGCATCAGTTGTGTTCGAAAAGGTGCCAATGAGGAATCGACGGGGATTTCTAGATATAGTACTCAAAAGAATCGCCACAATACACCCGGACAATTAGAATTCAAAAAATTTTGTCGTTATTGTCGCAAGCATACGACTCATCACGAAATAAAGAAATAGGAACATCGTGTGTTCGATCTTTCCAAACAACAGAAAGAGTAAGAACTTCATATTTAATATATAAAGAAAACATAGTATAGAATACAAAATACAAATCAACTCATCTGATTTCCGGTAGATATTATTTCATATGTATAGAGGGTATTCATATACTATAATATGAATCAAATAAGATATGGATCAAAGAAAAACTACTTCTTCTGGATCCTAAATTAATAAAATAAAGAAGTGAATTTTCAAATTTTCAAATTTTAAATAAGGAATAAATCATGTATACATCTAAACAACCTTTTCTTAAATCTAAGCAACCCTTTAGTAAATCCAAGCAAACTTTTAATAAATCCAAGCAACCCTTTCGTAAATCCAAGCAAACTTTTCGTAAATTCAAGCAACCTTTTCGTAAATCTAAACAACCTTTTCGTAGGCGTCCCCGGATTGGCCCGGGAGATCGAATTGATTATAGAAACATGAGTTTAATTAATAGATTTATTAGTGAACAAGGAAAAATATTATCGAGACGAATAAATAGATTAACCTTGAAACAACAACGATTAATTACTCTTGCTATAAAACAGGCTCGTATTTTATCTTTCTTACCGTTTCGTAACTATGAGAACGAAAAGCAATTTCAAGCCCAGTCAATTTCAATAATTACAGGTTCTAGACCCAGAAAAAATAGACATATTCCTCAATTAACGCAAAAGTACAATTCCAATCGAAACTTAAGAAACAACAACCAAAATTTAAGAAACAACAACCGGAACTTAAGTTCCGATTGTTGATGTTTTATTCGAATTCGAAAGGGCCAGACCTATATATTATAAAGAAAGTAATCCAGCTCGTTGATTCCTACCACTTAATCTTAATTTATTGTATCTTCCCGGAGAGGGAACTCCGGGAATTCATCTTTTATTATTCCAGTATATTACTTTATTTATACCTTTAATTGATGATCTTTATTTTATTGGAAATCGTGTAAAGATTATTTGGATTTGATACAGCTACTTGTGCAAGCATTTTACGATTAAGAATCAATTTCTTCTTGTACAGGTTGTGTATTAATTTACTATAACTATCGAATACTTTATATACCCGCGTTGCTGCGTTTATCCGAGTGATCCACAAACGACGAAAATCCCTCTTTTGCCTACCTCTATCTCGATGAGAGGAAACAAAAGCTCTTTTTACCTGTTGGGTAATCATTCGATTAAGTCTTAAATGAGCCCCTCTAAAGTTTGAGGCAAATGAACGCATTTTTGTTCGTCGTCTCCGGGCTATATATCCTCGCGGAACTCTGGTCATTGAATCAAATTAACCTTAATGAATAACTAATGATTTCTCTTCTTTTAGCCACCCTTTTTCTCATTAATAACAAAACTAATTATTCCGATATATAAAATATTAATTCCAATGGCTTTTGCTATAGTAACCTTCCCAACCACGATTTTTTATTCCACTCCGTTCAGTTATTTCTATACGAAATAACAAATTCATTCTAATAATACTAAAAAAAATAGTGGGTTCCATCGTTTCTATGGTTCCCTTTTAAACGGTGAGGCCCTCTCTATACACCGGAGCCCTTTCTTTCATCAAAAGGTATTGCGAACTTGTATAGTCCACATTCTTTGGCTCTACCTATCCATTATAGAGTAAATAGCTCTTTTCACAATAAGAGTTATCCATACAGTGACGGTATTTAATTATGAAAGTTGGCTAAGTAGCTGACCCTGTTAGTCCGTTCTTTTAAGATAAAGGAGCATAAGCCTTTTTCTTTTTATTACTATTTCCTCCGCTTAATGGATAACCATTTGCTACCAATGGGAGAATTGCTTCTTATTTCCAATTTAGATAATTGGATTTGCACCAAAGGAAACCATAAATTCCATATACCATAGAAATCTAGGATAGAGAAGCTATATCCTATTCATTGGTACTAATCATGGATACTTCAATTTTTTTTATATTTGTTTGAAGTCATGATCTGAACGAGTCGCACATACACCCTAGCACATGTTCCTCGACGCTGAGGGCATCCTTTAAGCGCGGCCGTTTTTCGAGCATTTCGTATTGGCTGTCTTGCGTTTCTAATAAGTTGTTTAACCGTCGGCATGTTGTATGTATATAGAAAAAAATGGATTGGTTTAGATCCATCTTAACCTGATGATTGCTCATCATGAAGTCTTTCTATTTTCTATTAAATCGAGGAAAACACGAATTTAGCTGTGAAATAACTTTACAAGAAATCCGGACACTACCAATCCTTAAACATTTCTGGAAACCACACTGGATCAGTATCGCAGTGCTTGTCAATCATTTCATCCCCTACAATATCGACAAGTCCATAAGCTTTGGCTTCGTCTGCTGACATAAAAACATCCCTTTCCATGTCTTCGGATACAACCCAAAAAGGCTTGCCTGTTCTTACTGCATAAACCCTTGTGATCATTTCGCGAACTTTGTGTAACTCTTCTACTTCTAGTAAAAATTCTGGTGTCCTTGCCCGATAATAAGCACTAGCAGGTTGGTGAAGCATAATCCTCGCGTGAGGGAATGCTATACGCTTGGTGGGTTCTCCTCCAAGCAGAATGAAGGACGCCATGGAGGCGGCTATTCCGAGGCATATTGTATATATATCTGGTGTCACCGTTTGCATCGTATCAAAAATAGCCATTCCTGAGATTAGCCACCCGCCTGGGGAGTTTATAAACAAAAAAATATCACTAATTCCATCTTCTATACTCAGATATACCATGAGACCTGTAATATGATTCGTGATCTCGCAACGAATCTCTTGACCTAAAAAAAGTGTCCTTTCTCGATACATAACATTGTATAAGTCAACCCAAGTCGCTTCTTCATCTCCAGGAATCCGGTAAGGTACTTTTGGAACACCAATGGGCATATTAGATTAATATTATTAAATTTAAGTAAGAAAACCACACTTTAATATGGAAACGTAAGAATGGAACAGAAAGAAAGAATCCGCAGTTTATTGTCTTAATTTTTATTCTTATTCTATATGAATACTATAGATTCTATTAATACGTAGATTGAAAGGTTATACATATAAGGAATGTAAGACAGATTGAATAAAGAAAAAGGAATGGGTGATTCGAATGCTAAACAAAGAGGGGTAGCGATCTATTCTTCGTTTTTTCCAAATTGGCCAAGTTACCCATTGCATATTGGCACTTATCGAGTATAGAATAGATCTGCTTCTCTTTCTTCTTATGAACAGAATTGGCTTCTTATTTTTAATGGAATGAAATAAATATTCGCGCTTTCTGACACAGAATCCCCTAGAAGGGTTAGGTACATAGGATATGGATAGTCTTTTTCAATGCGATAAAATAAAGCGACATCGTGTCTATTTTTCTTTGCTAAAGGGGTATTTCCATGGGTTTGCCTTGGTATCGTGTTCATACTGTCGTATTGAATGATCCGGGTCGATTGCTTGCGGTGCATATAATGCACACAGCTCTAGTTTCTGGTTGGGCTGGCTCAATGGCTTTATACGAATTAGCAGTTTTTGATCCCTCTGATCCTGTTCTGGATCCAATGTGGAGACAAGGTATGTTCGTAATTCCCTTCATGACTCGTTTAGGAATAACGGATTCGTGGGGTGGTTGGAGTATTTCAGGAGGAACTGTAACAAATCCGGGTATTTGGAGTTATGAAGGTGTGGCAGGTACGCATATTGTGTTTTCTGGCTTGTGTTTCTTGGCAGCGATCTGGCATTGGGTATATTGGGACCTAGAAATATTCTCTGATGAGCGGACGGGAAAACCCTCTTTGGATTTGCCCAAGATCTTTGGAATTCATTTATTTCTTGCAGGGGTGGCTTGCTTTGGCTTTGGGGCATTTCATGTAACGGGTTTGTATGGTCCTGGGATATGGGTATCCGATCCTTATGGACTAACTGGAAAAGTACAAGCTGTAAATCCAGCGTGGGGTGCAGAAGGTTTTGATCCTTTTGTTCCGGGGGGAATAGCTTCTCATCATATTGCTGCGGGTACATTGGGTATATTAGCGGGCTTATTCCATCTTAGTGTCCGTCCGCCTCAACGTCTATATAAAGGATTACGTATGGGCAATATTGAAACTGTACTTTCCAGTAGTATCGCTGCTGTTTTTTTTGCAGCTTTCGTAGTTGCTGGAACTATGTGGTATGGGTCAGCAACGACCCCAATCGAATTATTTGGGCCTACTCGTTATCAGTGGGATCAGGGATACTTTCAGCAAGAAATATATCGAAGAGTTAGCAATGGTTTAGCCGAAAATCTTAGTTTATCAGAAGCTTGGTCTAAAATTCCCGAAAAATTAGCCTTTTATGATTATATTGGTAATAATCCGGCAAAAGGGGGATTATTCAGAGCAGGCTCAATGGACAATGGGGATGGAATAGCTGTTGGATGGTTAGGACATCCCGTCTTTAGAGATAAAGAAGGACGTGAGCTTTTTGTACGCCGTATGCCTACTTTTTTTGAAACATTTCCGGTTGTTTTGGTAGATGAGGAGGGAATTGTTAGAGCAGACGTTCCTTTTAGAAGAGCAGAATCCAAATATAGTGTTGAACAAGTAGGTGTAACGGTGGAGTTCTATGGTGGCGAACTTAATGGAGTAAGTTATTCTGATCCTGCTACTGTAAAAAAATATGCGAGGCGTTCTCAATTAGGGGAAATTTTTGAATTAGACCGGGCTACTTTGAAATCTGATGGTGTTTTTCGCAGCAGTCCAAGGGGTTGGTTCACTTTTGGTCATGCTACCTTTGCTTTGCTCTTCTTTTTCGGACACATTTGGCATGGCGCTAGAACATTGTTCCGAGATGTTTTTGCTGGTATTGATCCAGATTTGGATGCTCAAGTGGAATTTGGAACATTCCAAAAAGTGGGAGATCCAACTACAAGGAAACAGGCAGTCTGATACACATTGTTATAGTATCTTTCACCTCTCTTTTTTGATTTGACATGGGAAACATCTCCCATCCTTTCTTTGACTCTTTTTCTTTCTTTATATGGGAAATTCTCCCAAATGACAAATGAATAGGTGTGGAAGTTATAATTGTAAATAAACCAGGATCGAATCTATGGAAGCATTGGTTTATACGTTCCTTTTAGTTTCGACTTTAGGGATAATTTTTTTCGCTATCTTCTTCCGAGAACCACCTAAGGTTCCACCAACTCCAACTAAAAGAATAAAATAATTTCATTTAAGTAAGAAGTCCCCCTATCTGGGAGACTTCTTACTTAAATTAGTCTCCGTGTTCTTCGAATGGATCTCTTAATTGTTGAGAGGGTTGCCCAAACGCGGTATATAAGGCATACCCAGTAAAGCTTACAAGTAAACCAGATATGGAGATGGCGACTAAAGTTGCTGTTTCCATTTTTATAGAATTTCAAGATTACAATGGATCTACGAAAAGATCGTGTATTTACAACTACAACGGAATAGTATACAAAGTCAACACCAATGATTAAATAGAATTTATGGCTACACAAACCGTTGAAGATAGTTCTAAACCTAGGCCAAAACGAACTGGTGCAGGTAGTTTACTGAAACCCTTGAATTCGGAATATGGGAAAGTCGCCCCGGGTTGGGGGACTACTCCTTTTATGGGGATCGCAATGGCTTTATTCGCTATATTCCTATCTATCATTTTAGAAATTTATAATTCTTCCGTTTTACTGGACGGAATTTTAACCAATTAGGTTTCTACTAACTAAAACTAGGAAGTCAGAGTTTTTCCATCCAAAAAAGCCTTTCTAGTTTAAGATCTACATTTCTAGATATTATGGTAGTTCGACCGCGGAATTTTTTTGTTTCGGTATCTCTGGAATATGAGTGTGTGACTTGTTAGAATTGATCCTATTGATAATACATAGAAAGGGCCTGTTATCTCTATCAAGATGATTCTAATTCGTCAGATATTATTTATTCTAGTATCTGGAACACGAAATAGATAGAGTGGATCAAAAAAAAATGGAACTATGATTCATACTCACTATTAAGACCTCGCAACCAGACTGAAAAATTCAAGTAGTTCTTAAATAAAAATAAAAAAGAAATTTTCTTCCTTCCAATTTTGTTTGCCCAAAAGACAACTTTTTTTCTCTCGATTTTGTCGAGTCATTACACTGATTCAATAAATGATTATCAAGCGGTTCTTATTCGAAGAACCCTTGCCTTTTGTTTAGCTTGAGACTAAATCATCGTGGCTCTAGTATGAATCTAAGGTTTTAATTGAACTGATTCATAGGATCTCAACAAGATAATTTCTATATTACGCATAAAAAAACAAATCCTTTATAGGGAAGAGAAAAGTCAAGAAGCCTCTAATGACCAACATAAGGGAAAGGAAGAAAGAAAGACGCGCCAACTTGAGATTTTTTGGCATTATCATCACAAAGAAGATATTCCGGATTTTTCTTATTTGATATCTTCAAGGCAAATCGACCCAATTCAGTGGCTGATGAAGTTTTGAACCTTTTTTCTAATATTCGTTGAAAATTTTTGTGTTTCTGCTTGAGCCGTACGAGATGAAATTTTCATATACGGCTCTTAGAGGGGGACTCGGGTTAGTTACCTATCTCAATAAAGTATATGATTGGTTTGAGGAACGTCTTGAGATTCAGGCAATTGCAGATGATATAACTAGTAAATATGTTCCTCCCCATGTCAACATATTTTATTGTTTAGGGGGAATTACACTTACTTGTTTTCTAGTACAAGTCGCTACCGGTTTTGCTATGACTTTTTACTACCGACCAACCGTTACAGAGGCTTTTTCCTCGGTTCAATACATAATGACCGAGGCCAACTTTGGTTGGTTAATCCGATCAGTTCATCGATGGTCAGCAAGTATGATGGTTTTAATGATGATCCTGCATGTATTTCGTGTGTATCTCACAGGGGGATTTAAAAAACCCCGTGAATTAACTTGGGTCACAGGTGTGGTTTTGGCTGTTTTGACTGCATCATTTGGTGTAACTGGTTATTCTTTGCCTTGGGATCAAATTGGCTATTGGGCAGTCAAAATTGTGACAGGTGTACCTGACGCCATTCCGGTAATAGGATCGCCTTTAGTGGAGTTATTACGCGGAAGTGCTAGTGTGGGCCAATCCACTTTGACTCGTTTTTATAGTTTACATACCTTTGTACTGCCTCTGCTTACTGCCGTATTTATGTTAATGCACTTTCCAATGATACGTAAGCAAGGTATTTCGGGTCCTTTATAGGGAAGGCATATCATAGAGAATTATAATTATCATATATCATATCGGGTAGGTTTTGGTATTTCATTGCTACAAGCATGGGTTATTGTAAAATAACACATGTCATTTGGATACTTCTCTTCAACTCCAAAGTATTTTTATACAATACAAATAGTTGAAGTTAATTTTACGAAAGAAAAAAGGCGGATTATGGGAGTGTGTGACTTGAATTATTGATTTGGCCATGCAGATAAAGAATTGGATCTGCCACATTAGAATTCACAACCAAAGGTGTCTCCGCATCCAATCAACATGTAAGTCCCCTACCTAGGAAGGATAGGCTGGTTCACTTGAGGAGAATATCTTCTATGATCATACCGCAACCATGTCATCCATGAACAGGCTCCGTAAGATCCCATAGAGTAGAAATGGAATAAGTCATGTGACATGATCCAGTTCTCTATTTATTACACTTACCTTTTTATTATAGTATGGAAATGCATTCATTTTCTTTGCATCGATTGTGATCCGCAATACTATCGGAGTAAAAGAAGGGATCTAAGGAAGAATGTAGGCTAAACTTTTTGATTTTTTATTAGTAACAAGTAAATATTTTGTTTGGAGGTAAGAAACTTGCGATATTGAGGGGATAAATACCAACTAATCAAGAGACATGAGACAATCCACAAAGCAATTGATCATGATCAAATTTGTAAGCCCACTTGGATATTGAGCATTTACCCATAAGAATAGGATTATTTTCAATGAGTAGTTGTAGGTGCAACTTCGGAAAAGAGAATCTGATAAAGCTTTTCTTGCCTAGAGTCATTGAGTCATTATAAACCTTAATTCTATTAAGGATCTTCCGCGGTCTTATTTCTTTCACTCTTGCTCGAGCCGGATGATGATAAATTCTCATGTCCGGTTCCTTTGGGGGATGGATCCTAAAGAGTTCACCTATCCCAATAACAAAGAAACCAGACTTAAATGATCCTGTATTAAGAGCTAAATTAGCTAAAGGGATGGGACATAATTATTACGGGGAACCCGCATGGCCCAACGATCTTTTATATATTTTTCCAGTAGTAATTCTAGGTACTATTGCATGTAATGTAGGTTTAGCGGTTCTCGAGCCATCAATGATTGGTGAACCGGCAGATCCGTTTGCAACTCCTCTGGAAATATTACCCGAGTGGTACTTCTTTCCCGTGTTTCAAATACTCCGTACGGTACCCAATAAGTTATTGGGCGTTCTTTTAATGGTTTCTGTGCCAACAGGCTTATTGACAGTACCTTTTCTAGAGAATGTCAATAAATTCCAAAATCCATTTCGCCGCCCAGTAGCTACGACCGTTTTTTTAATCGGTACTGTAGTAGCTCTTTGGTTAGGTATTGGAGCAACATTACCCATTGATAAATCATTAACTTTAGGTCTTTTTTAGATATTTTTTGATTCATTCAACCGTGAAGTACCATAGGTATCTAGGAAATAGTTACTTCCAAGTGAATCTTCCCTAGATACCTAAAATCCATTTTATTATGATCCATTTCGCGAAAATATAGATTGTACCAAAGATGCTAAATTGTTTTCTTTTTATTCTAACTCGAAAAAGAAGAAGAAAAAAAATTGCAATGGATTTAAAACGAGAGTTTATTCTTAAGTAAATCAATTGGGAGATGCTTCTCTAGAGTGTCCCATATATGTTTTCTATCTTCCATACGAAAACTGTCAATTCTCAGAAGATCTTCTTCAGTCTTACTCAAAAGGTCCAATAGTGTATGTATATTGGCCCTTTTTAGACAATTATACGTTCTAGAAGTCAATTCTAATTGATCAATAAAAATAGAATTCAATGGAATTCCTTTTTTGTTTTTCTTTAGATTAGTTAATCTTTTTTGAAAAGTAAAAAGGGGTGGAGTAAACCTGTTTTTATTTTCTTCGAAACTAGCGCCCTCTTCCTCCGCGTGTAGAAAAGGAAGAAATAAATCAATCAAATTACGAGAAGCCTCATAAAGTGCTTCCTTAGGGGTTAAACTTCCATTAGTCCATATTTCTAGAAAAAGTATCTCGTGTTTTTCATTTCCATTCCCACAAGAAAAAATACTATAATTCACATTTCGAACAGGCATGGATACAGCATCTATAGGATAACTTCCATCTTGATAGTTCTTTCTGAGTTCTGTCTGATATCCACGATCTCTCTTGATCTGTAAATCAATACAGAAATCAATGGGCTCTGTCAAGTTAGCTATAGGTTGTGCCGTATCAACGATTTCTACGGAAGGCGGTAAGATGATATCTTGAGCAGTTATGTATCTAGGACCTTTGACGCAAATGGATGCGTCTCTAACTCCATAGAGATTACTTCTCAATACAATTTCTTTCAAATTTAGTAAAATTTCTTGTACGGATTCTTCAATACCTGCTATTGTAGAATACTCGTGCGGCACGCTCCCAAATTTTGCACGTGTGATACATGTTCCTTCTATTTCTCCAAGTAAAGCTCTTCGCAAGGCAATACCGACGGTGTCCGCTTGACCTTTTCTAAGCGGGGACAGAATGAAACGACCATAATAAAGGCGCTTACTATCTACTCTTGATTCAACACACTTCCACTGTAGTGTTTGAGTGGATCCTGCTACCTCCTCTCGAACCATAATAGACTAGTATTATTATTTTATCATTGAATCGTTTATTTCTCTTGAAATGAAAGTTGAAAGCGGGTTAATTCTTTTACAGACGTCTTTTTTTAGGCGGTCGACATCCATTATGCGGCATAGGTGTTACATCGCGTATACAACTTAATCGCACACCACTTTTAGCAATGGCTCGTAATGCGGCATCTCTTCCACTACCAGCGCCCTTTACCATAACTTCTGCTCGTTGCAAACCTACTGTACGAATAGCATCTACTGCTGTTCTTTGACCAGCATAGGGTGATGCTTTTCTTGAGCTTTTGAATCCACAAGTACCGGCCGAGGACCAAAAAACCACCCGACCTTGTGGGTCTGTAACAGTTATAATGGTATTGTTGAAACTAGCTTGAACATGAATAACCCCTTTTGTTATTCTACGTGCACTCTTCCGTAAACTAAAACGTGCATTCCTACGTAAACCAATACGCACTTTCTTACGTGAACCAATTTTTGGTATAGCTTTTGCCATATTTTATTATCTCATAAATATGAGTTAGAAATAAAAAAAAGAAAAAAAGATACAAAGATATCCGTTTCAGGGTAAAATAAACCCTTTACTTTAATTATTTTAAATGAAATTATTTTATTTGGAATTGGAACATTTCCGCGGGTACTTTTTTTTACTTTTTAGAAAGTAAAGTTCTTTTTCGAAAGATTACCCCTGTCTTTGTTTATGCTTCGGATTAGAGCAAATGACTCTAATTCGTCCACGCCTACGAATCAGTCGACATTTTGTACAAATTTTACGAACGGAAGCTCTTATTTTCATATTTCCGTATCCTTTTTTAAACTATGAATCTAATCTTTTGGAAAAAATAAGTCTCTTCGCTTGAATTTTAGAACTTAGAATTTATTACCCTAGAAAAAAAAGAAAAACCTAATCCTTTGAATCTTTGGTATCCTTCAAATCTTCGCTATCCTTCAAATCTTCGCTATCCTTCGAGTCTTCGATACGCTTCGAATCCTTATGGGGAAGTCTATAAATTATACGTCCCTTGCTTGAATCATAACGACTTACTTCAATTTTGACCCTATCCCCCATCAGTATTCGTATAGAACTAGACCGTATCTTTCCTGAAATATAGCCTAGGATGATGGTGTCATTCTCTAGCCGAACGCGGAACATTCCATTGGGTAGGGCTTCCGTAACTAAACCTTCGAAAGTTACTTTTGCTTCTCTCGGGTTTTTTTTTTCTCTCCTATTTTTTTTTTCTGTCATATTTTTTTTCTCCTATTTTTCTATTTTTATTTTAAAAATAGGAAGGGCGAGATAGAATTCAAGCACTATAGGCGGGGCGATTACCATATATAACATAAGACTTCTCCCCCAATTCTGTTTAGTCGAGCTTCTCGATCTGTCATTATTCCTCGAGAAGTAGAAAGAATAGCAATTCCCATTCCACCCAAAACTTTAGGAATTCCTTGATAGTTGGTATAAATTCGTAAGCCGGGTCGGCTGATACGCTTTAAAAAGGTTCTTGTTCTATATATTCCTTTTCTAGTCTTTCTCTTTTGATGTCGCAAAGTTGAAACCAAGAAATATCTGTTACGTTCCTGATGTTTCCGAACACTTTCAATAAAACCCTCTCGTAGAAGTATTTTAACAATGTTTTCGGTAATATTTGTAGATACTACTCGAACTGTTCCTTTTTTATTCATGTCCGCATTTCTTATAGAGGTTAGTAAATCAGCAATAGTGTCCTTGCCCATAAGACTCTAATTCTAGGTTCCTCCTAATTTTTCTATAATCAACATGTTTTCTTTTTTTTTTTCATTTTGGATTTTAAAACATATACGTAAAACACAATCTACTAAATTAATTCTTTGGTCTCAATTTCGCCTACTAGTATTTATAATACTTCAGGAGCTAATGAAACTATTTTGGTAAAATTCAATTCTCTCAATTCCTCGGCAATCGCGCCAAAAACTCGAGTTCCTTTTGGATTGCCTTTTTGATCAATTATAACCGCAGCATTGTCATCATAGCGGATTATTATACCGTCTTCGCATTTGAACTCTTTACATGTACGTACAATTACAGCTCGAATTACTTCGGATCTTTCTAGAGGCATTTGGGGCAATGCGTCTTTGATTACAGCAACAATAACATCACCAATACGAGCATATCGCTGATTACCAGCAGCTCCTATGACTCGAATACACATCAATTTTCGAGCTCCACTATTATCTGCTACATTTAAAAGGGTCTGAGGTTGAATCATATTATTTTTTATTTTGATTTCAATTTGTTATTTCAATGCAAAAGGATGAAAGAAATATTGTCTTTCCAGAAAGAAAAACCGGGCATTTTTTTTTATCTTCCATACCCCTTTTAGGGTTCTATATCTCTAATCGAATAAATTGACTTCGTATGGGCATTTTACTGGCAGCTATGGAGATAGCTGCTCTAGCTACAGTTTCAGATACTCCCCCCATTTCATAAAGTATACGACCAGGTTTAACAACGGATACCCAATATTCGGGGGACCCCTTTCCCGAGCCCATACGTGTTTCCGTGGGTCTTAGTGTAACCGGTTTGTCGGGAAATATACGTACCCATATTTTTCCACCACGACGTGCATATCGTGTTATTGCTCTTCGTCCTGCTTCTATCTGTCTCGCCGTGATCCAAGCGGGTTCAAGTGCTTGAAGAGCATATCTACCAAAACAAATACGATTGCCTCGGCAGGATTTTCCTTTCATTCTTCCTCTATGTTGTTTGCGAAATCTGGTTCTTTTGGGGTTATAGTCGATGGTTCTCTTTCTTAGTTCCATCTCTACTGCAAAACTGGACATGAGAGTTTCTTCTCATCCAGCTCCTCGCGAATGGAATGAGAAAGCATGTAAATTTCTCTAATTCATAATATTCAAAAATATTACGGTACGGATAGATACACATTAATAGATAATAGAAAAAGTTCGGTTTTTTTTATATTGAATTTGTTAAAACAGAAAAATATAATATATAGTCAAAAAAGAAGATCTAGAATATATCCAGATGTGTGTGTATATTTATCTAAATTCTATATTTATAGATAATGTAATCCTTCTTAAAAAAATCCTTATTTTTACTCTTATTGAATCGCGGTAAAGTATTCTAATTCAATAAGAATTTCGCGGGCGAATATTTACTCTTTCCTGTCTTATTTGTTAATTTATAAACTTACCAAATAAGACAATTTTTTTGGTTGTTCCGCCATCCCACCCAATGAAGTGTTAGGATTCTTTTCAATAAAAATCCTATGGAATCATAGGTTCTGTCGTTCCCACTGCTTCTCCTTGAATGGTTAGGTCTGAATCCCGCAACGTGAGCTTCCAAAAAATTTCTTTCCGAGTTAATTTTCTCAGTTTTATTAACCCGGCGGCTCTTTATTATTGCTTTAAATTTGTAGTTCTTGTTTCAAGTTACAATTTTTAATTCTCTATTATTTTTTATTATATTGATGCTTAATCACATTGCCTTTTATGATGTAATTCATAGACCATACATAGTGGAATCCTATATCTTATTTATTTCCTCTTCCTTCTTTCTATCATCCCTCCCTTTATCCACATCCCTTTAGTTTTGCTTCACAACCTAGAATCCCTTTTCTTTTTTAGAGAAAAAATTGCAGTTGCTACAACTATATGACACATTCTACTCATTTATGATAGAGGTATTTATTCATATAGTGACTGTTTCTTAGTTAGGATCTCGACAATACGAAGCAATAGGTTGGTTATTAGTTAATTTTCTATAATTACTAAGTTTTTTTCTTAAAAAAAAAGAAAAAAATAACGAGTCACACACTAAGCATAGCAATTATATTAAATGATTTATCAATTTTCATTAAATCTTATAGAAAGAGGTATAATTTCTTCTTTTGCAGGATTTCAGGAAAAAGTCTCTTGTCATTTTTTATTCTATCAATGGACAGAATCCGAAGACAAGATTACTTATTCTTCGTCTACGAATATCCAAATTTTTACACCTAATACTCCATAGATAGTCCGAATTGGATAGCAGCAATAATCAATTTTAGCGCGAATTGTTTGGAGGGGAAGTCTAACCCTTTTTAATAGATTCGGCGCGTGCAATTTCTTTTCCTCCGAGACGACCCGCAATTTTTACTTTTACTCCCCTTATATCTGCTTTTTTAGTTAATTCAATGGCTTTTTTCATTGCCTTTCGGAATGAAACTCTATTTTTTAATTGGAAAGCTATATATTCTGCAAGAATGTTAGGCTGTCTATAGGTTCTTTCACTTTTTCGATAGAAATATTAAATCTCTGGTTTACAGAGTTAATTTCCTTTTGTAGATCTTTCTCTAATTCTTCGATTGCTCCTTTTTTCTTTAATAAATTTGGGGAATCCAATATGGATTATGACGTGGATCGTATCGATTTCTTTTTGGATTTCTATATGTGTATTACTTCGGAACTTGAACCTGAGTCCATTTTTCTATTATGTGTAATTACTTCGGAACTTGAGTCTGATTCTATTTTTCTATTCGAGCCCTTTTTCCTATTCTTTTGTATATAGTTCTTGATACAATCCCTTATTTTTTTATCTTCCTGTAGACCTTCAGAATAATTTTTTGGTTGTGCGAACCAAAAGGAATGGTGTTTTTGGGTTGTACCAAGTCTGAAACAGAGTGGATTTATTTTTTGTCCCATATTTTTCTATTCTATATTTTTTTTTACTGGAATCGAAATCTAGATGGATCTAAAGGTTATTTAGATTTCTTTACTATATTTAGTACAATTGTTATATGACACATGCTTTTTTTTATGGGGAAACTACGTCCTCAGAGCTCGAGGTCCTGAATTTCTTCATAATAGTACTCCTACTGACTTCGGCTTTAGTAATAAATAAATTCGCTTTGTCGAAATCCCTATAATGAGTAGCATTTGCGGCTGCCGAATAAACCAACTTTAAGATGGGATAAGATGCTCGATAGGGCATGAGGTTCAGTATCATAACAGTTTCCTCGTAGTAACGCCAGCGAATCTCGTCAAGAACTCTTTGTGCTTTGAAAACAGACATAGGGATACGTTTTTGTGCTTTGAAAACTCTCTCGAACTTAAGTAGACGATCGGTTGGAACTTTCCTTGCGAGTTTCCTTAGCCCACTTTTCTTCTTCTTTATCCTAGGGATATACTTTACTAGTTTGAAACTTGTCATAAATAAGGTTATTCCCCCGCCTACCTTTACTTATTTTGAATCTTTTTTTTCTTCTTAATCTTTCTATTCAGAATTCAGTTAACGACGAGATTTAGTATCCTTTCTTGCATTTTCATAACTCGTGAAATGCCGAGTAGGCACGAAT
This sequence comes from Aegilops tauschii subsp. strangulata, assembly GCF_002575655.3. NCBI lineage: Eukaryota > Viridiplantae > Streptophyta > Magnoliopsida > Poales > Poaceae > Aegilops > Aegilops tauschii. The sequence continues at coordinate 39,308 of NW_027332992.1, forward strand.
TCCCCCAATTGCGACCTACCATAGGATTTGTTATGTAAATAGGTATATGTTCCTTTCCATTATGAATCGCGATTGTATGGCCAACCATTGTGGGTAGAATGC